>NW_015655401.1:1526657-1533679 GCF_001515625.1 Sinocyclocheilus rhinocerous
GCACCGAACCGCACCTGCATTAAAGCTACAACACATTTATTAAAACTTGTATTCAAATTGTGAATAGATTAAATACAGAAAGCAAGCAAGAGTGCTCCCTTTAATATAATCACCACAGCTGTCAATTAGTGGCAGCATTCTGCATCTTCTGAGAATTCATTGTAATCCTTCTCATAAAGCCACTGAATTAACCATTAACTGTTCACCTGATTGCGTTGCCATCTGTATGTGATGTTAGAGCGTTGTTGAGAGAGAACAAGAATGTACTGGAAACATACTACCGCCTACCTGACTCTGCCTGAGAGGTAAGGAAAAATACACTTACTTGATCTTCTGTCGCTTCAATGGCTCTATTGTCTCTGTTACACATGAAAACACCCTAAATACTGATTCAGATTGTTCAGTTGGAAAAATACAAAAATACACTTACCAGAGATGATTTTTATATCTCTGAAATATATGATAGTATTCTTGAAAACAATCTTTTAATGTATTATTGAATAAAATATTAGTTCATTGTCAAAGAAAGAAAAAAATAATAACCATAATATGGACTTTTGTTAATGCTGTGATACTATTATTCTCAGATATTGTGATTTCCTTCTCACATTGCTGATTTCACCATTAACTCTTAACCTGAACAGTTTATGCTTTTGTATATGGTATCATTGTAATCCTTGACCATCAAAACATAGGGGTAGACATCACCTTTTCTGTGTTATCATGTTTGGTTCAGGAGCTATGACACAAAATACATAATTTGGTTATGGCGGAAAGTTAAATGGTCTTCATGGCAACCACGAGGGGTTTTTGCGATGGCTCCATTTCTGAAAATGTTTAGGGCCGCAAGCTGTACAAGTGTACCAAGTTTCATGCTTTTATGAAAAAGTGAACATTATTTTCACATATCACCTGGACTAAGTTAAAAAAATGCAAATCAGAAGAATTTTCCCTAGTGGTCTCAGACTTTTGTGCCCCACTGTTCATATATATCTCAAGTACAACTAAATACACATCACACCATCCATTAAGTTTATAGTAAAAAAAAACAACAGCTGTGGTTGCCAAAACTTTACTCTAAAAAATATGGTAAAAACATTTTAAGTTTTACAGATTAAAATTAAATTTACAGTTAAAAAAAAATTTGTAAATGTGTATATTATAAATGTGAGCTGTCACACAAAGGATTCTGGGAATATGGTTTTTCACTTCCAAAAACTGTACATTTAACAGTATTACTGTAAAATTACATGAAACGTACCATTAGATATCAGTTTTTCACCATATACTTATGGTTAACCAATTAACATTTTTTTTCTGTAAGAGTTTTACCGTATTTCACTGTTATTACAATCATTTTGAAATACAACTCAAATACTAATCAGGAAAAACATATTTAATTTGATGATTATAGAGGCTGAATTTTTGTTATGACATAATAAAGTAACTTACATATATAATGCTCTGTCTGTGGCGCATCAGCAGGTTTCTGAGTAAACCGGCTTCACTGAGGTCCCCCAGTCGGATCATGTCATCCACACCCTCCACTGAGGTGGGGTGCATAGGCTTAAGAATAGCCTTCTCCCCCTCTGGGATATAGTGCTCCTGGGAAACCATCACAATACATGAGATTCATCCAACAAGTGTAGATTAATTAAAACACTAGAATAATATAGATATAGAATGTGTTGTAATGTAATATTCCATTACTGTAGATCATTAGGGGAGAGCAGGGCTAGTTGTCACATTTTTACTCCACTGAATATTTGTATGGAGTGTCTATTTACACTAAGTGCAAATAACCCGCCTTGTTGGCAGAGGCTATTTACACTAGCTCCACCCACAAACGTGTGATAGGTATGGTCAGGGGCGTAGCCATCATTTCAGAAGTGAGGGGGACAGAAATGGTTTATATATATATATATATATATATATATATAACATTACAGTATAACATTTCTGTAATCTACATACCAGTCAAATGTTTTTCAAACAGTAAGATTGTTAATGTTTTATAATGTTTTATAAAGAAGTCTCTTCTGTTCACCAAGCCTTCATTTATTTGATCCAAAGTACAGCAAAACAGTAAAATTTTGAAATTTGCTTATATACTGCAAACACTTTTTTTTATCACATAATAAGGCAGAATAGTTTCAATACTGTAATAAATGCTATGTCAGTTAGCACTGCATTGTTCATATACTTTATTTATTACCTGAAGATGAACCATATATTGTGTATTGTCGCAATCGTATGTTTAATTAATGTCTTTTTCCAAACGTTTCTGTTTTCTGTGAAAACAACTGTTTTCATACAGGATAGCTGGACGCTTTTGTCCATATTAGGAATTTCCTCTACGACTGCGCGAGAGCGCCCTCCGGCTTCGAGTATGAATGAAACATACACTGCACGGAGTGTTTAGCGCTCCGCGATGTTCATCTCGCCTTATTCTGGGTCTGAATAAAACATCAGATCATGCACAGACTATCCTGTCTCTTTGAATTTAAATCTATATTTATTCACACCGGCTCCCGCGTTCCCCGCGTAATCTACGCCCCTGGGTATGGTCAACACTATAAAAGACAGCAAACAATCGTCAGCTCCAGTGCCGTAGGTGGTAAAGCGCGTATAGTGTTTTTGACGCGATCGACTCGGGTCCGAATCCACATTTTACCGAACTTTTTTTTCTCCCTTTTCATATCTCATACCACATCGGAAAGGCATTTATTTTCAATAAAACTGAAGGAAATAATCAAAAACTTGAAAATAAAGTATCGGGTAGGGTTAGGGTAGGTGTAGGTAGGGCTTTACTGTCCCAATAAGGTGGCATCCATTTAATAATTTGAATTAAAATTATAATTTACACTCAATACGTTATTACTGCATACTGTTTTATAATGTAAGCTACTATAATACTGAGGTGCAGATAATTGCCACTATTTGCAATAAGTAATATAAATAACAGAAAATCCTGCTATTTTAACATAGTGTAAATAGAATCTATCGCTATCCGCACTTAGTGTAAATACCATATTGTTAAAATACTGCTATTTTCACTTAGTGTAAATAGCATCCATCACTATTTGCACTTATAGTGTAAAATAGCCTCTATCGCTATTTAGACTTAGTGCAAATAGCCGCTGCCATATTTGTAAGGGTATATTTATTTAAGTAATTTCCTGTATAGACACATATCTTAAAGCCTTGGCAAAAAAGGCTATATGGGTCATTAAACAGCCTATGGGGTTTTCTGTACAAAAAAAAAATATTAAGATTAATATTTAATATAATATTACATTATTAACTCATTGATAATTATTTATTAATATTTTAGTTTATTTATATAGCACATTTAGCATCATATTTAAATTAAATAAACAATTAGCAAAAAAGAGTACAATTATAAGACTAAACAGAAAAAAGAACAAATGTTTTTACTCTAAAAAGGGCAATCAAAATCAGCAACAAAATATGTAGTGAAATTTTAGTTTGAAGGACAGAATTCTCAAAATAAAAAATGTACGATGGTTTTGAACTATATATAGACCTACTGCATGTAGCTAGCGAAAACTCATTTTGTGTAACTAGATTTTAGACTCAAACCCTTACAAATAAAAGCCCTTGTGACAGTTAGCACCGGTCTCTCCTACTGTACAAGTCATCGCGAGTCATGGCTTTTACCTTCCCTTCATCATCAATCAGGCAACACTGTCCAATGGCTGAGACCTTCACATACCCTCCAATAGGGACCCCAATACTGGAGTCAATCCAGAAGTGATCCCCCTATTCAGATTCACATTAACTACATTTTAAAACCAAACACTATTCACAACCAGCTCAAATATCACAATTTCAGAACAATAACATATTGCTTAGGGCAAGAAAGCAAATAAGAAGTAAATAAATGAATACACACCTTTTTTAACATCACCATTTGAACAGTCCCTTTTGTACCACTGGCATCTAATTGACATTAAAACCCCCACAAGACAAGCAAATAAATATATTAACCAGTTGGAAATGTAACTCTCATTGAAGCGTGTACAGCTGAAAACTATGCCTTGTATGAAACTTTTCACTAAATTTCACTGACTAATTCCAAGAAGGAATTAAAAACATACGTGTCCAAACGTAATTTTTCCATTCGCTTGTGTGACAGCAACAAGGAAATGTCCCTATGTTCATCTCTTTATGGCCCCTAGACTTTGCTCCATCATGGGCCGATTATCACCATCAACCACAGAGGGCTGTGAAGAGACTTCATTAGCAGTCCGAGAGCTTGACTCATTGGAAGTTTCCAATGAGCTGAATTGCAACAAAGTCAGGAACAAATCATGAGTTAGACAAGTACTTCAAAATCAAGAGCTTCTTAGTGGCTTGAGACATTTGACACATGAAATCTGAAATGCTGTGCATCTTCTCAAAAAAACAAAAACAAAAAAAAATTCCCCTATCCATTAACTGCGCATGACATGTGCCTTTTGGACTTTTCACGTAAGAGGAAGATGATACCGCAGGACAGCTTTATTATTTGAGTCAGAGCGGCTGTTAAGCAGTAAAACTGTGAGATTCTAGAGGATAGGCCTACATTCATTTGCATAGTCTCAGTGTACAGATACTGGAATTGCTTGGGTGCCATATAAGCAGTGGTTTTCATAAATGACTGACGCACTGATTATGAAAACATTTAGAAGCAGCTAGCAAGTTTCAAAGTACACAGTTAAGGTCAACACCAAAGCATCTTTATTTCCTGGAGGTTGATGTATATTCAGACTTTTTATAGCCCCTAAAAACATGAAGGGATCCGCATTAAAAAAAAAGGCTTAAGTATTACAGCCGCCACTCAGATAAGCGCAATTAATTAGTGTGTTTGAGGAATAAGGATGGAAAGTGTTAAGTTCTGTGTTATTAGTCTCCATGGAGATAAGACTGAAACCAAACCAGCTGCTGGAGAACAATAGATTACTCAAGAAAGGAGGGATCAATTATTTAAGTGCATAGAAACTCCAAACATTAGTCACACCCTACAAACCGATAAACATTACTTATCTAAATCCTTTCTATTCAGACATGGGTGTCAAACTCAATTCCTGAAGGTCCGAAGCCCTGCAGAGTTTTTAGGCCATGTCCACACGTATTTTTATAAACTGAGTTTTTCCTTCTTCCGTTTTAAAAAAAACCTCCGTCCACATGAAAACGCAAACGCATGCTATGAAGCACTGTCAAGAGCATGCCAAACCAACAGGTGGCGATATAATCTCAACCGTAAAGCCATGTTGGCCAATCAGAAGCCTGAAAAAGTCTCCAGTAGGCGGAGATAACAGCGCTGGCGCCGAAGTCCCAAGCCAAAAACTCCGGTTTCCCTGTCTACGATTACACTGCAACCGAGTTTTTGAAAATCTTCACCCTGGCAGGCGTTTTCAAAAATGTTCGGTTTCAGTGAACTGGTGCTGCGTTTGCGTGTGGACGAACGGCCTAACCGCATAGAAAAATCTGCGGTTTTAAAAAATAACCACGTTCGTGTGGACAGGGCCTTTGAACGTACATGAACGCCACCACAAAGTCGTTATTACGAGTGGGAAACTCAAAATTTTCTTTAAGCCCCGAGTTTCCGAGTTGGGGGCGTGTCAATGAGAAACATGCCGGTCAATGAAAAACAAATGTTTGTTTAAATTGATAGTTTTTATGAAGTTTTTATGCGATACAGATTAAAGTAGCTTCATAAATTACTTTTTTAAAATATTAAAAATGCAAAACCTGTTGTATTTTCTTGTAATTTATTAAAAGAAGGTACACCGCCATCTTGTGCCGACTAAACTGACTTGAACGCACCTGACGTCGTAATTACGACTTGTTAACTTGTAAGTACGAACGTCCCAGGAGGACTTGAACGCAGCATTAGTCTCAGACTGCACTCAGAATTTTATTTCAAGGCGGGGGATGTTACTAAATTGCCAGTTCATTGTCTGAATTATTTGTTATCATACTGTGATTGATGTAAAATGTCCTGCTTCAAATGCAATCAATACATTTCTAATTTGATGGCTTTTGCTACTGTTGTGCCAAGTCAAAAATCTGTGGGGATTCCACCTCCAAAATGTCACCATAAAGAATACAAATAGCCCAAAAATTCAGTTATTCAGATAAAATTTGCAAAAAGATTTGATAAACATCTTGTGCCGACTAAACTGACTTGAACGCACCTGACGTCGTAATTACGACTTGTTAACTTGTAAGTACGAACGTCCCAGGAGGACTTGAACGCAGCATTATTCCAACCCTGCTCCAACACACATACCATGTAGTTTTCAAATAAGCCTGAAGGACCTGATCAGTTGGATCAGGTGTGTTTAATTAGGGATGAATCTAAACTCTGCAGAGCTCCGGCCCTCAAGGAATTGAGTTTGACACCCTGCCCTAAGACAACCCTACAAGGATCTTGATTTGGACATTGGTTTATTATCCAAATAAAAAGTGGCTGTACTGTCAGAGAGGAAAAAAACACTATAAACTGCACCTTATTTTTAGTTTTTCAAAAAAACAAAAAAAAACTAAACCTAAATACCTGCTTGTTTCAAGGAATTAAGTAACACTTATTTCAACTATGCATAGACTATCATTCAAAAATACCAGTTTGGGATTAGTATGTTTTCTGGATTTTTGACCAATGCATACTTCTCTTACTGAATCTTTTGGCCATTCAGTAAATAATAAAGTAATAAAAATTATTTCCAGGGTAAACCTCAAGAAACTTTATTGCTCAAGCCAGCTAAGTCTGTTTAATGTTTCGAAGTCTCTTATTCTCACAGTCTGCATTTATTTGAAGAAAAAAAAAAATGCAGTATAGACAGTAATATCACTAAATATTATTACAGTTTAAAATAACTGTCCTCGGTTTATATAATTTAGATTAATATATTGTTAAGTATACTAATTCGATGTGAAAAAAACTTAATTTTATCAATGTTGAAAACAGTTAGGCTGCTTAATTCCCCCCCCCCCCCCCATTTTTTTCTTTTTTT
>NW_015655401.1:1533969-1535895 GCF_001515625.1 Sinocyclocheilus rhinocerous
TCTTTTGATCAATTTAATGTGTGCTTGAATAAAACTATTATTATTATTATCTTAAAAAATGGTATAGTTTAAATGCAGTGGTAAAACCAGGATTTTGTTGCTTTTATGGGAAGGAATATCACCAATATCAACCTTGGATTAAATTAGGCTTTGTAGAAAAACAAACATCCAGATTCATGTACAAAGTATCTTTACTGCAGCAGCGGAGTGCAACATGAAATGTCATTCAAAATGAAACTGAGTGATAAAACAGTATACAAAGCTTTATCTTTGCCACAAATGACAGTGGTTAACTGGACGAATAAACATAATATTGTTCATTTACGAAGAAAAAAAGGGCTTATTTTTGATATACTTAGGTTTAACTTAGATACAAAACTGTGTGCATATGCACAATCAAATCTCTCCTCTAAATTCTGATTGACGTCATATCTGAACATGATTTTCACCACCTTTAATGCTTGAATGAAATCCCCCCCGACCCTCCCCGGAGCTGGAGCAGCGCTTGCAAGACTGCTGATACATGAAACTTTCCTCACAAATCAACAGGCAGTGACGTGAGAACATAAAATTATGCAGACATTCAGACTCCATTAGACCAGAGGAACTGCTTCCATCACACAAAACCCATGTCATACGAGGCACACAGAAAGGCACAATACTCCATTTCACCAAAGCACCTTTAACATTTCCCACAATACATGTGGTAAAATACTTCAGTCTTTGTTCACCTAGGACAGAGAGGATGGTGTTGTTATGGCTTCTCAATTCTTATTGTTTTGAACACTACAATACAAAATGGAAACCTTTCCGTTCCAAGAACGACCAATACATAATACTGCCATTTGGTGTTTGATACAGTACAGACCGTCAATACCAGGTCATCATTCAAGGCACCCAAATGAAAAAGTGGTGAATATAATCGATTGACTTGAAGATGTACAGCATTGTTTTTACTGATATCTGTGGTTCATCAATGGATGATTACGTATAACTTTGAATAAAATGGAATCTTCGACATCCAAAAACTTCTCTAGAGTAACCTCTTTGTGACTGAGTTAAAACGTCTTGATTGAAACGAAACATTTAGACATTCATATTTCAGTGAAGATACAGTTAAATATGCATGTTGAGGTTAAATGAACATTGTTGTTCCCTACAGCTTCTGGGAAAGGAAGGGCTTGCCAGATGAAAACATCCTTCCATCAGATCAGGACTGTCTTCTGGTAGAGATCGAGTGAGGCAGGGCAGTGTGCCTGCATGCTAGGGGCCGTGGTGCAGGAGGGGTCTGTGGTCGTGCTGAACTCTGTCCCATATCTGGTCAGTTTGTCTCACGCTCTGTCCTTACGCTTCAGCTTATTGAGCTTCTTTGTGCTGCTGTTCTTGTTGAGCAGCTTCATGACACGCTCCTTGTGATCCAGCACCTTCAGCATGGAGTCACGGGCTTCTGTGATCTGGTCCATCACCAGCTTGCAGCGCTGCATGTTCCCCTATACAACGAAACAGTATTATAATTACTATCAATTGTGTAACTACCATTTCAAATTTTGGTGTCAGTAAGAAGGTTTTACTTCCCCCAAAGAAAATACTTTTATTCAGCAACACATTAAACTGATCAAAAGTGACAGTAAAACATTTATAATGTTACAGAAGATTCCTATATCAAATAAATTAAGTTGTTTTGATCTTTCTATTCAGCAAAGAATCTTGAATAAAATGTATCATGATTTCCAGGTAAGCATCACAATTGTTTTCAACATTGATAAGATATATTTCAAAATAGAAAATAATATTTCATATTATATATTATTATATAATATATTATATTTGTATTTTTGATCAAATAAATGCAGCATTGAGCATTGAACAAAAAAAATCTTAAAGGGGTCATATGATGCTTTTTTAAAGATCATTATTTTGTGTATT
>NW_015655401.1:1536387-1544478 GCF_001515625.1 Sinocyclocheilus rhinocerous
TTTGTATTTTTGATCAAATAAATGCAGCATTGAGCATAAGAGACTTCTTTCAAAAACACTTTTTGACCTCAAACCTTTGAATGGCAGTGTACATACAGCACAAATAATATCTAAATACATTAGGCTGCCTAAATACTCAACTAATCAGTCTCAATAAACATTTATATATATACTGTAATTTTTTTTATAGTAAGGATGCACAGATAATAAAATTCTGACACCAGAATCTGAAAATTACCAATAAATGGCTGCTATTAAAAGTATACACTATTTTGTCTAAATAAATTTAAAATAATTTATAATGCTACAAATGAATATAGGCATCACAACATTATAATGTATAGTATGAAAAAATTATATTTATTTTGAGATCTGTTAAAGATTACATTTAACAAGGTTATTACATTAAATCATTATTATTAAACAATTTAATTAAATAATTTATTGGTGTTTTAAAATGAGCGTTGCAATGACGGCAAAGGTAATCTAAATGTAAACACTGATTGAAACCAATGAAATAAAACGCATGATAACCTGTATGAAAGTGAACATGTGTGGGTAAAAGTGATCAGTGGCTTTTACCTGTACGAGTTCATTTATACGGTGAAGATCATCACTGGCTCCGGCCTTCTTCTTCGGAACGAGGCCTTCCTGGAGAGTCGTCAGACGACTGTAAACATCACGTTCCAGATTCGTCTGCAGACAGGTGACAAAACACACTCATTCTGACATAAGCTTGACATAACCACTGTCTGATAATGAATTAAAGAGAAAGTCCCACCAGCTGCATGAGCTGAGCTGCGCAGAGGTGAATTTTCCAGCCCTGGGCTCTGCACACCACCCCTTTCTGATTGGCCACATCCTGCAGGCTGCCCTTCTTGTCCTCTGATTGGATAACACAAGCTGGTATTAATGAATGATGACAGACTATATAATTGTATTCATGCAAAATGGACAAGATGATATTATGGGATGAGCCTAGACAAACCCTTGACACGGATGTCACTGTATCTCTGAAAGTGGTGGTATGCCGCCTTCCAGGGGTTACGGTAGTGGCGCAGTAGAGTGATCGGAGGACGAACTCGGGTAGGAACATACCGAACTCCCTCTTCATCTGCAAACAGATGAAGAAACAGATACACTTAATATAGGCATTAGAGGCTACACTGTCTTAGTAATGAAACTGGGTTTCTTAAACTTCAATATCAAATCATATTACATAACTTGTGATAAGTCAAAAATGTACAGATGTACAGTCCCACAGTTGCTAGTCATTTCCAGGACAGCTTACAAACTGCTTGGAAGGATAATTCTGATCTTTATCTCTATGTTGTTTATCTTATTCCATCAACTTTATTAAGTTTGGCCTCTGTTCAGTTATGTTACAACACTGTCACTGTTGCCATTTCATAATGTACTATTTAGAGCAAAGGTTGGTGGACTCTCACAGGTAGAAGGCGGTAAGGAGCCTTAAGATGTTCCACAAAGAAAAGAAGAGAATCTTTTTTTTTCAGACATAGGAGAAACAACAATCAAAGACTTGTTAGTAAGTATCATTGTAGTGTTTGTTGTACTGGTTTTTAATTTAATTTTAATTTGATGATTTTAATAAAAAAAAAGAAATCGTCCAATAAATTTTTTTTTTTTTTTGTGCATTGTGACACTATTTTTATGGCAAATAACCTTCCTCCAACTAGCAGTTCTGAAATGCAACAACCTCATTCTCATTACTGTAATGTGGAAAAAAAGATTTAAATTATTCAATAATATTTAATTGTATTATTTAAATGATTTAAATTATAAAAGTACACTTCTAAAGTAACATTTGAAATATCGTAGAAGTATTTTTATTTAATTTAATTTGTGCTGATTCTAATAAAATAAAATGATACAAATTCTAATAATTCTTCTAAAATTCTATTCTAATAAAAATATAATAATGAAAACACCATTGTCCTACAAAGTGAAAACTCTCAGATTATCAAACCACACGTTCAAGGACCTTTCTGGATCGTCTAAAAACCTTGAAGAAACAGCTTTCATAGTAATGAAGCTTACCAATGTATTCTTTAGGAGGGGACTTGCGTTTCTCTGCACGTTGGCTGAGGGGTGGGAACTTCTCCTCATCTGTGCTGTTGGTCTCCATCATCTCGCTCTCCTCAGTGGAGATGACGTGCTGCTGCTTGCGGGGCTTCTTTC
This sequence comes from Sinocyclocheilus rhinocerous, assembly GCF_001515625.1. Taxonomy (NCBI): domain Eukaryota; kingdom Metazoa; phylum Chordata; class Actinopteri; order Cypriniformes; family Cyprinidae; genus Sinocyclocheilus; species Sinocyclocheilus rhinocerous. The sequence goes on from NW_015655401.1 coordinate 1,538,587, forward strand.
TGGGTGAGGCTCCAGGGGTGATGTCTGTGGCAGGGACTGCCAACATCTGTGCACCACTGTTTGGCCCTGATGCCACTGAGGGAAAGAAACTGCTTCATCAGGTAAAGTATGAGCAGACTGATGTTTCTGCCTTCTGATATGTGTTTCTCTGAAATATAACATCATTCTACGTCATTTTTTCATTGTTTTAAATATGTAAAATACTGGTTAAATGAATTTATCGCCATGTCAAATACAACAGGATTAATTTTCAGGCTGATTTATAGATCGACTATTAGTGTAAAATCTTGTTTGCATAAAGATCCCACCTGGTTTTGTACTATCCATAGGCTCCGCCTCCTGCTTAATATTCATCTCTGGGAGGGTGGAGCTGATGGCACATGCTGAATTAGTGCTGGCTGCTGGCTGAGTGGGCGGGGCCACTACATTGGCCATGGAGGGGATTGGCGGGGTGACTGCCATGGCAACAGGTATGGCTGAAAGAGCAGGAGTGGGTTGAGAGGGGGGTGTTGCTGATGTCAGGAGGGAGGGGAGAGGTTGAGAAGCCAGCTGGGAGGGAGGTGGTCCCACGTGTTGCGGTTGCCGTTCAGTTCCATGGCTAGGAATAGCCTCTATTGCTGCAGTTACTGATGGAGCGAGACTCATGTGGATGTCAGGTTTGGGCTTCACTCTGCAAAAGAGTTTGAAGATTTAGTGTTTATAAAACTAAGCTGCAATTAAAGACCAAGTAATACTACAATGAGAAGGACAAATGTATTAAATAAGACCAGAGATCTTGTAAGATCAATTTGAATACTTCATACCCTGCAGGACGAGGTGATACTGATGCACTTCTGATGGGTCCATCGATTCTGGGGGTTGTGGAGTCACTGAGCTGACCTGGGATCAGGTTCTTCCTAACAGCAGCACTTTAATAAATCAACAGAGACAGATTAATGACACTTCTGAGAACATCAATAAATTTTTTCCAAAAGAATTTTAAATGACTAAACTAAAAACATACTAGAATGGCATAGAAACTATTTACGGTAGATTTTCATCAGTGTTGTATTTGTTACTTAAACCGAAAACTATTAAAAATAGTTTTCAGTAATTCAAATAAAGCTTAAATAAAATACAATCATTTGGCAACTGACTAATTTAAATGTTTGTTGAAGTACTAAAATTACTAAAACTGAAATAAAAATAATACAAACTAATAAAAAAAATTAATATAGATGACAAAAGCACTAAAATTAAAATTAAAATTAACAAAATAAAAAAATCTAATTCAAACCATTAATAAACACTACAATATATAAACAATACCAACATAAAAACTGATTCTCATACTAGACAAGAGTTGGTCATATATTTATACAATTCCTTCTGAATTATATAAATGAAATTATATTCCAAGTAAAGAATCTAACACCTAACACCTTTTAGTACCAAAATTTTGTGAAATGTTTTGCAATATGGCCTGTTTTGACGATGATTAGCTAATTAGCAACCAAATTAAGTAACGTAATGAAAAACATTTGTTCAAATTGTTAGGCAGTAAAGGAAGAATAATGGTAGTAGTCATTAATTTATTTTTAAATCATTGTTTCTGGACGAGATGATTTTCATTACTGCATTACAGTAATGAAAATGTTTTCTTGAATTAGAAGATACAATTTGGGAGGAAAATACTTTGACAATGCAAACAAAACTGTAGTACTCCTAAATTGATTTTCTTCATTTTCAAAATGGAATTTCTTATTTTTTGTTGGTAATTCTGGGGTGAAATATGACATGGTTCTGGATTCCTTTTTGTTTTCTACAATGTGAATTTAAACTACGCACACAGGAAATACTTTTAAATATATAAATTGATGCAGGACTCGCTTGTATTTTTTGCTGGTAAATATGACGTGGATATCTCATAGTGAGATTTACACTTGAACAATATTACAGAGAACATGACAATAGTGGGTTTTTAATGCTCACCCCTCATTGGCAGGTTTCTTGCGCAAAATGCTGGGTCGAGGGGACGTCACAAGTGAGGGGGTTCCAGCGTTGGCACTCTGATTGTGCGTCTGGGCCACAGTGGTGGCAGGCTGACTGTTGTTGAATGCATTGCTAATAGAGTTAGCCACTAGTGTGGAACCATCGGCCACAACAACTGAAAAAAAAAAAAAAAACAAGCACCATGGTACCTGAATAAGGGCGTATGGATGACACAGAGCTGGTGATGGGGGTGTACGTGTGGGTCAGCGGGTACGGTGCTGATGGGTAGGTGGGCAGGAAGTACTGAAACTGCACTGGAACAGATTGTCTGTGGAGAGCCATAAAACATCCCATTAAAAGCAGGGCAAACAGACATATGCTTGTCCTAATTGAACCCTAAACCTGATGTGAAAATACATTTTACTGCCAAAAACACATTTTAAATTTAAAAAGCTTATGTCCTTTAACATTTTGAATAGACAGGATTTATACCTGTTGTCAGTGCGGTTCTCCATGGTGATTGGGTTGGGAGAAGAGCGGTGACCAGAGATAGGGATGAGGTTGCCCCTTTCTCCAGTGTATTCGGACTGGATACGTGGCGACGTGTGTGTGATGGGCTGCGGGACCACTTTAGCTAAAACAGACGGGGAAAAATCGATAGTTAATTCCATCAGTTAAAGCTTTAACCATTTTACAAGCAAAATCTTCCTGGAAAATCTGCTTGTAAAACAATGTAAACAACAGCTCTGTTGCAACTATGTAAAGGCATCATAGGTGCATTCCCAGTGTGAAAGCTGTGGCATCGAAATAGTCAGACTGTTAAATGAATACATGCACAATGTTTCCTGCATTCAACTAAAGTCATTTTAGGGCAAGTCTGTTCAGTCTGCCATTACAGACGTTATGCCTCCAGGCAGCTACTTCCAGCCATGCAAGTACAGCTCCTATTTGTTTGAATGCAGAAAGAATGAAATCTATGTAAATCACAATTTAATAATATATTTCAAACCAAGAATAAAATGACAACAGTGATCTGACAACTTTGAACATTGTGTAGTGTGTTCCCAGCATGTGCAAAACTTGTTTATGGTTCATGAAACATGAAAAACATTGTTTAAACCCTTTCCAATAAAGATATGTGAAGCTTAATATAAATAAGTTATTATAAAAGTTGAAAATAGTCATGCTGCGTAATATTTTTGTGGAAACTAATACAGGATTTTTCAGGACTTTTGGATGAATAGAAATAGTTTTTTATAACAATGTTTATTCTTTGCTGAATTAAAGTATTAATCTTTTAATTCTGACTGTAAAATTTAGCACGGTAGTTTATGTAATCAAGAGTAAACAAACAGCCGATTGACCACGTGAGATTGCGATTTGTGTATGATTGGACTGTCTCTGCCTTACACAGTCTCTGATTCTACCTGTAGGAAATATTATTGATCGCATTTCACCATTAAAATTTCATAGTTTAAATCAATAAATACCTTGCTGGGTGCAAAATGTTAGTAACAAGCAAATAATAAGATGCTCAAACTGTTACTATAAAGTCTTAAACTGATCAAAAAAGGGTAAAATGGGGTAATCTTTTTGTATACTACATCATAATACACTGAACGTCACAAAGCAATAAAGATATGTGAAGCTTAATATAAATAAGTTATTATAAAAGTTGAAAATAGTCATGCTGTGTAATATTTTTGTGGAAACTAATACAGGATTTTTCAGGACTTTTGGATGAATAGAAATAGTTTTTTTATAACAATGTTTATTCTTTGCTGAATTAAAGTATTAATCTTTTAATTCTGACTGTAAAATTTAGCACGGTAGTTTATGTAATCAAGAGTAAACAAACAGCCGATTGACCACGTGAGATTGCGATTTGTGTATGATTGGACTGTCTCTGCCTTACACAGTCTCTGATTCTACCTGTAGGAAATATTATTGATCGCATTTCACCATTAAAATTTCATAGTTTAAATCAATAAATACCTTGCTGGGTGCAAAATGTTAGTAACAAGCAAATAATAAGATGCTCAAACTGTTACTATAAAGTCTTAAACTGATCAAAAAAGGGTAAAATGGGGTAATCTTTTTGTATACTACATCATAATACACTGAACGTCACAAAGGTTAACTAATCTGACTAATAAGTATGAAATATCTCTAGCATTACTTGATATATTTACAGTATTAGACAATACCTGCTACAATACAACACCTATATACTTCTGTGCTACTAGAAATAAAAACAATTCCAGAGCAGATGAGCTAAAGGTAACTTACCCACAGGGATGGTGGATGTGGTCACTGCTGTGGCATGAGAGGAGTGGGAGGCCACAGTCATAGTGACAATGCTGCTATTGGATATTTGAGTGTGGGGGGTGGCGCCTTTAAAAATGTGTTAAAATGACATAGCAGGTCTTTAGTACTGTAATACATATGTAAACATAATAGTCTATGAAATTTGCATGGATGCCTCTGAATCACCGGTGTGTAGAGTAGATTTATCACTCACCTGTTGTAGTGAGTGATGGTGCCGTATTGGTGGCCTGAATTGGAGCAACTGTTGCGGCAGCAACATGTGTCACAGTGCTGAAAATGGGCTTCTATGACAGAGCAAACGAGAGGTGTTACTTCCTGTTTTTTTTTTATATTTCCAAAAGGATGGGGCAGAATGATGTCAACCTGTGCAACAGAGTGAGAAAGGGCTTTCTGAGCAGCAATGGCAGGGTGGGAGGGCAGGGTGATCCGTGTGGGTGTGTCCCGTGAGGGCGGAGGGCGTTGAATACTCAGGGTCGCTTGGGGTGGGTGGATTGTCACCGCAGAGCGTCTGGAATTCAAGAAAAACAAAACCAGACCGTTTAATATTTTCTACAATTCAACTACTATAAATTATACAGATGCACAGAAATGATTTTTTACTGAAACACAGAAACTGAAAGTTTATTTAATAACACTTAAATAAAACTGAGTTGTATATAAACATTTACATTGCACATAAGGCAGTTTCTATATCAACTCTTTAATGATATAATGATTTTTCTGCTCAAAATAAAAATTTGTTGGGACTAATATAAACATCTAAACAGTGGCTGTGATAAACCATTCCTTTCATAACATGTATGTAACATACATTAGGGGTGTAACGGTACACAAACATGACGGTTCGGTACGTACCTCGGTTTTGATGTCATGGTTCGGTACAAATTCGGTACAGCAGGGGGGAAAACTAAACAATTTTTCTTTTTTTTTTAAAGGGGTCATATGATGCTGCTAAAAAGAACATTATTTTGTGTATTTGGTGTAATGAAATGTGTTTATGCGGTTTAAGGTTCAAAAAACACATTATTTTCCACATACTGTACATTATTGTTGCTCCTCTATGCCCCGCCTTTCTGAAACGCGTCGATTTTTACAAGTTGAAGCGAGCCCAATAACGTGATATTTAGTCCCTGGAATGTGAATTTTACTGGAAGATCCCCGCCGAAAAACGTGTATTTTACCCCCGGAATGCGATTTTTACAGGGCATTTTTACTAACCTCCTTGAAACGCGATTCGACTAGTTTTATTGGGAAAACCTGGCAACCCTGTTTATTAGTACCACCTGTTGTCAGAGTGCGTCTCATTCAGACCTGCTGTTGTTTCGCGCAGATGTTTTATGTAGCAAATAAATAAATAACACCTAAAGTCAGACCATTCTGTTTTTGTTTTAAATCCTGAAATTAATCTAAATCAAATCAAAAACAACTGCCCGTGCAGATCGTGATTAAAATGCAGTGGTTGCCTCTAATTTCAAATGGCTAGATATTTTTGTTTAAAGCCAGTTTGTTTGTTATAAAGCAAATAGCCAATAAATAAATTTGCTTAAAAATCAGTATCAGTATCAGAATCCAATTTGCTAGTAAAAAAAAAAA
>NW_015655401.1:1544488-1544982 GCF_001515625.1 Sinocyclocheilus rhinocerous
ATTTTTTTTAAATATAACAAGCAACACTCAACTTAAAAAATGTATGGAAACATGTCAATTTCACATAATGCAGTTTTTAAATGAACTTCTTATCACTAACAGGTAAAGTATAATATAATGAGTATATAGTCTAATTTTTCGCAAAACGCTCTTCTAGCGAACTAACGAGCTGAGGACACTGATGACTGTCTGAGGTAGGCTAAATGAAATGCTACGTGGCATTTTGTTTACAAGCTGTTTTATTGCCGTCTTTCCACAGTTGTAACACTGATTGAGCGATTACATAAGGCATGAGATGTTCATTCATGTTTATTTCGCGTAAAATCCATAGACTGTATAAAAACATGGACGTAGTGTTCGTGACGTCACCCGTAGATTTCCGAAGAGCGTTTTTGAAGCTAAAACTTTAGGCGGAGGCGGCCGTCGCCATCTTGGCAGTGTGTCACCGCGCGTCACTCCCGGATAATCGAAAATGGGCAAAGAGGCGGGAGCAG
>NW_015655401.1:1545429-1547928 GCF_001515625.1 Sinocyclocheilus rhinocerous
AAAGTTGGGCATTTTAACATGGGGAGTCTATGGGATTGACTCCCTTTTGCAGCCAGCCTCTAGCAGCCAGTTGATGAATTACAGTTTAAGTCACTTCCTTGTTGGCTTCACGAGAGAGAGGGGGAGGTTGCCGCTTGGTAAAATCTAGTAGTAAAGAGGACGGAATGATCGCTGTCTAAGATATCGGCATTGGCTGTCAAAAAAAAAAAAACATTATCGGTCGACCACTCATACCATGTACATTTGAATAAATGTCATGAAACCAAGTTAAGTAAAAATATAATATGTAATAATGTGCATAAAATGTTCCTCTCTAGAGTTTTTATTTCTAGCTGATGAATAAATTATGGACAATAAATGGCTTATGTAAACGTATAACTGATTTACTGACATCTTTCCACGGTTGAAACACTGATTAAGCGATTACATGATGATACAGTAAGTTGTTCTATGATTTCAGTAATTTGTTCTATATCTTTCAGCATATCTTCTTATGTTCATTCACGTTTATTTCTTGCTATAACTAGTAAAGAGAAAGAGATGTTTAGCTCATGTGTGCTCTGTGCTGCCGCTTGAACTAAGGCAGATAGAGGTCTGTCTTGCCACATTAAAGAGCATCAAAATTACATTTATTGTTTAAATTTCATAATAAAAGTGACAATTTAAAACATCAGATTTGAGATTATATGATGAAAACCTTATCCTGATTATAAGATGGTAGGCGAGCTACAAATGTTTAGATAAGTTTTGTTCATGTATCACCTAAAAATAGCAAAGTCTAAAGGTAAAAATATAGACTGATTAAAAATGAGAAATCGATATTGGCAACCCAGCACTAGTGTCCACACAACTGACATGTTTACCTGCTGTAGCTTATCCACGAAATAGACGCTGACACAGTCAAAACGCACAATCGAAGAAGCGCTAATTAACCGTCATAATTTTTCTAAAGCAGATGCATCTTACCCATGTAACATGTCTCCAGAGTGGGCAGCCACTGTGGTGATAACCGGAGACTGAGGTCTGGTGGCAGTCACTGGAGCCACTACTGTAGGCAGCACTGCCGTAGAGGTAGTGACTAAAGGCCTAGACTGTAATACAAACAGATATGTATGAAATGCATCAGGATTTGTAAATGAATCTGTGTTCAATAGAACTCCCAAGATGCATTAGCTATATTAACCTGAATCGGTTGGTGGATAATGTGCTGGACTGTAGGCTGCCCCGTGGCGGAGCTCGGACAGGCTGCTGGTCTCAGCACTGTGGTTCCTTTGGAACTTGACATCACAGCCGCAGCAGCTGCTCCTGTGATGACAGAACAAAATCAGTCAGTGCGCCAACATTACAACTGGTTGAAATGGAACTCTGGTTGAAATCTGTAACTCGCCTCTGGGTAAATGGGAGGTGAAGGGATGCTGAGGTGCAGCAGAGGAGCCGATTTGCAGCGCAGGGGGTCCACTGCGGATGATCTGCACGTTGGTCATTAGATGATGCAGGTTACCTGTGTGACCCTTATTGTGCCAAAAACAACAACAATTAAAACCAAACCAATTGTCACAGCAATTGTCACCTACTAATTGGGAAATAAGAAAATCAGTCAGTGCGCCAACATTACAACTGGTTGAAATGAAACTCTGGTTGAAATCTGTAACTCGCCTCTGGGTAAATGGGAGGTGAAGGGATGCTGAGGTGCAGCAGAGGAGCCGATTTGCAGCGCAGGGGGTCCACTGCGGATGATCTGCACGTTGGTCATTAGATGATGCAGGTTACCTGTGTGACCCTTATTGTGCCAAAAACAACAACAATTAAAACCAAACCAATTGTCACAGCAATTGTCACCTACTAATTGGGAAATAAGACCCGCTTTTTTTGTTTAGAATATATAAAATCTCATATTTAAATTTTTTGAAAAATGTGCATTAATGTAAAATACTAGATTAAATATTCTAAGTAAATGTACAAATTTGTATTAAGTTAAATAATTATGAAGGAATAATAATGACATACAGTATCGCGTTTGTTTATTTGGTTGTGTTGTGAGAATTTGCAGCGCATTTCTGTTTTGCAGCGCGTTTGTTTATTTGGTTGTGGTGTGAGTATTTGCAGCATGTTTCTGTTTTTGCAGCGCGTTTCTTTATTTGGTTGTGCTTAGGGGTGTAAATCGGATGGTTCGTCACGATACGATACGATATCGATTCTCATACCCAGCGATACGATATTTGCCAATACCTCAAAAATTCTACGATACGATTCGATTCGATAAAGGAGTATATCGATCGATATTATGATATTATATATCTATTTTAAACAACCATCTACATTTTTATTAACTCACAAATGCAATTAAAATATATAAAATGAACATTTATCTGAAATTTTCACATCCTGTACCTCAATTGGGACATTCACAACAAAAATAATAGGCCTACACATTTTTTTTTTTTAAACAAACAATTGGAAAAACAATTCTGGCTGCTACTATGGGCTCAGTGCTAAAAA
>NW_015655401.1:1548036-1548186 GCF_001515625.1 Sinocyclocheilus rhinocerous
ATTTTTCTTTGACAGCATTAGATTTATTATTAGTTTGCTTTCACTTTAAGAACGAAGCACGGATTTCATAGACCAGGGGTTCCCAAACACATTCCTGGAGCCTCTCCAACACTGCATGTTTTCCATGTCTCCTTAATCAAACACACCTGA
>NW_015655401.1:1548242-1548398 GCF_001515625.1 Sinocyclocheilus rhinocerous
GTCGTCACATGTGGTTGCCGCAAGCCCGCCGGCCGCCGCTCACTCAAGCCCGCCGTTTGTGACGCTGTGTTTCGTTGTGAAAGCGAAACTGCTTTGTCTGGCCTTCCAAAAGAGGACACGACTAGAAATCAGTGGTTAAGTTGTATTTACAACACT
>NW_015655401.1:1548954-1561414 GCF_001515625.1 Sinocyclocheilus rhinocerous
GGAGGTGGGATGGTGCTGCTGACACAGAGACATGCATGCCTGGCTGGATGGGAAGGTGCTGAGGGAGAGGAGGGGGCAGAGGCTGAGCTGTTCCGTGGGGCGGGGGCTGAGTCTGGGGTTGGGGGTAGGGTCGTACCACTACCGTCTCCTGCTTGTCATCTCTGAACGCTATGGTTCCGCTGGACATCAGCTCACGTTGAGCATGATTTGAGTCTTCATGTCCTCCTTAAAGGAACCACATTAAGTCAGTTGATGGTGTAAACTGTTCAATGACATATAAACATATATGGAAGATAAATTCAAGACTGTCTGTTTATAATCATCTAAATGAGCACAACATTTCCAAAGCTTGTTGTCATCTACATTTGATATGCATTAACACCAGGGTTTTTAACCAGGTGTCTATTTCCAACTACACCACCTTTCAAAAGTTTGGGGTGTGTAAGGACATTTTTTTTTTTAATTAATACTTATATTTAGCAAGGATGCATTAAGTAGATCAAAAGTGACAGCAAAGACATTAATAATGTTATAAAGGATTTCAATTTCAAATAAATGCTGTTCTTTTGAACTTTATTTATCAAAGTATTCTAGTTCCCACAGAAACATTAAGCAGCACTGACATTGATAATAATAAGAAATGTTTCTTAAGCACCAAATTTTAATACACATTTTAAATGTTAATAATATATTTTAATTTTGTAACTGTATTTTTGATCAAATAAATGCAGCCTTGGTGGGGATAAGAGTTATCTTTCTAAAACATTTTTAAAAATCCTACTGACCCTAAACATTGAACAATACTGTTGTAACAGATCCAGTAAGCCAGGGTTCGGCAAGTAAGTTTGGCATTGTGCCAACAAAATTTTTGCCACTAGATGGCGGGCCAGAATATAGTCAAAGGATAATTTAAGAAATTAATTTATGAAAAATGCAACTAGAATTGCCTGTGACAGACTGTTACAGTGTCTTTTATAACTGGCAGTGAGCTGTTACTCTGTGTTAAAGGGGTCATATGATGCGATTTCAATTTTTCCTTTCTCTTTGGAGTGTTACAAGCTCTTGGTGCATAAAGAAGATCTGTAAAGTTGCAAAGACTAAAGTCTCAAATCCAAAACCACATGATAAGCTAATAACATGGTTGTCAGCATTAAATGGGTCATATGACGTTGCTAAAAAGAACATTATTTTGTGTCGGCGCGACGACACAAAACCAATAAAACCCATTACAAAAGAGGCATTTGTTGCATCCAGTGGGGACATAATTACTGATTATAATGCTAAACTTGTACTGTCTTTTTACGCGTTGCGTGGCATCTCGCGGCGCGTAAACATAAAACCATGTTGTGATTGGAGAAACGACAAACAACAAGTGTTACTCTACACTGCTCAAAACTCGTGTTTGAATCGCACTCCAAAGAGAAAGGAAAACGTGAAATCACATCATATGACCCCTTTAAAAAGGCATAATTGCTGCTTTTCGCGGTGCAAATTTTGTTTGTGATGAAAATACAGTACGTTTTCGTCAGTTATTTTACCTACGGATCGATGCATTTCTTACAGATTTCTGCTAATTCGAAATCGGATACAGATGAAGTAACACTGTAAGATTACATTTGTTTGAATGCATTATTGAGAATATGTGTTGTACCTGTTATTAGTAGTAAATCTCCAGCACGTGCTTTCAGATGGAGCGGCATTTACTACACAGAGCCGTATAGTGTATGCCGGAAAGTAGCACTCGACGATAAAGCGCGACAATAAGCACAACTCTGCCTCTTTTTGTTAAATGTCAGTTTTAATGAACAATAATAGCCATTATAAAATTATAAGTATAAGAGGCTTATATTAGAGGAAATAAAGACAAAAGCAAACAATTCAGTCAAACGTAGGCCTATGCTACAAAGTAAGCACTATACTACAGTAAAGTTCAAAATAAATATATAAAGTTAAACATAACTTTGTGCTCAGCCAAAACGATATGACCTGGAACAAATAATAGATTCATGAGACCACGAATGCCTGTTAAATATAGCCTACTCTAAACTAATTGTATCTCATGTTTAATCACTACAGAGACATCAGAGCCAGCGGCAAATGTCGGAAGGACTAGCCGAGCTAAGAATTCTAGTCAACCAATTAACGTTCTGTGATGAGTTTATCTCCACCCTTTTGGTACCCTTTGCTGTGCTAGGTACCCCAACGGAAGGGTACCAAAAAAGTGGTACGGTTTGCTATTTTGGTACCATTCACAACTTCTAACAGTGGAAACGTAAATAATTGCGTACCGTACTGTACCGCTCAGTGGAAACGAGCCATAAGAGACCTTTTTAATATGTTTTTTAAAATTTACGTTTTAAAACCTCGATCATTAAGCACCAGATAATAACTAGCGAATCTATCCCAGTACGTAAAAGAGCATATTTCTTTCCAGTCAATAAGCAGAACTTCATTGATGCAGAAGTCAAAGCCATGCTGATTAAAACTATAATACAGCCATTTACATCCCATGGGCTGCTCCAGTAGTGCTAGTGCCCAAGAATGATGGAGGAATGCATTTCTGTATCGAGCACTGAATGCTAAAACTCCATTGGATGGCTTTCCCATGCCTCAGATACAAGATATCTTAAAGTCTGTCTATGGAGCTACAGTATTCAGTACCGAAAAACCTTAGGAGTGGATACTGACAAGTGGCAATGGACAAGAGTAGTACCCAGAAGACTACTTTTGTTACCAAGTACAACCAGTATGAGTTTGTTTGTCTACCATTTGGGTTGAAAATGCTGGAGCAACATTCCGAAGTCTGATGAATAAAGTTCTGCAAGATCTTATAGTCAAATGCTGTTTTGTGTACATAGACGGCATTGTCGTATACTCCAGAGAGATCCAGCAACACTTCTAGGATCAAAAGAAGGTGTTTGCTGCATTGAAATCAGCTGGCCTAACACTTAACCTTAAGAAGTGTAAATTGGTGTAGCATCTGGACCAATCAAACACACAATTTTTCATTTGATTTAACAAATCAGTTATTCATTAGATTAACAAATCGTCACAGACCCCTCACCCAATAAACTGGGTGCCAGGATGTCTGGAAACGACACCAGGCCCCCCCTGGTCCCCATGGCAACTAATGCTGATATCACTGGTTTTATGGCCCAAAGGAATGTGAGTAGCGAAAATCACTACCTTTTCCATAGGAAGAGACACAATGCACAGTAGAAATGGACTCTTCTCTAATTAATCCATAGGAAAACCTTTCTTTGAATGAACACACATATCCTTCAGGTCATTGTGTATGTTGTCTTTGATATTTTATACTGTTTTATACAGGCTTATGATAGAACCACTCGTTCATGTCATTTTTCCTATATGTAATCCTACCATGTTTAGTATCTATGAATTAGTCTTCTGATGATCTAAACGAGAGTGTATATTATATGTAGGTACATAGACAATATATTAGTGTCCTGAGAATATTCATATTTCCCCTTGAGCTGATTCGCTACATTGGTAAGAAAATCACTGACTTTTCTATAACACAATTTCAGAGGAAGGGACAATAGAAAAAATTATCACTCTATTCCATATATTAAGTAAAAAAACAGAATGTGCTGCTCCACTTCATGCACTTAAGAAGAAGGGTGCACCATGGAACTAGTCTGAAGAGTGCCAACATTCTTTAGAAGACTTGAAGGATGCCCTGAAGGCCCTGTTCTCATGCCCCCAGACTCAAGTAAACCATTCAAAGTACAGACTGATGCGAGTGACATCAGACTTGGGGCTGGGCTGACTCATGAGTCAGAGAGGGGAGAAGAAGTCATTGCCTATGCATCCCGGCTGCTTCAAAGAGAAGAAAAAATAATTTGCCATTTAAGAGAAAGAATGCCTTGCTGTGGTCTGGGCGGTCTGGGGAAAAGTGGCGACAATACCTGGAAGGGAGACTTTTTGAAGTCCTTACAGATTACGCCACACTCACTTGGGTTTACAACCATCCTCGCCCAACATCAAGACTTACTAGGTGGGCTATCAGACTCCAAGGTTTTGACTTTACTGCGAGGTACCGGAAAGGGAGATGTAATGTAGTGCCTGTTTCACTGTCCCTTGCAATGCTTGAATAAGAGGCACTGAGATGTGTTGCAGTATGCCAAGCAAAAGATGTGAATGGAGACTAACTGGGAAGAACATGGCCGACCAGAATGGTGATGAATCATTGCAGCATCTGTGGGATGAAGAGAAGTTTAACCCTATCGACCCCCAACGTATCCACTATGTTGTACAAAACAGCTTTCTGTTCAGATGTATTCCTGATGGTCAAAAGGGTCATACTTTGCAAGTGATCATCCCAAAGGATCTACGGCAGCAATTTCTCCAGTTTACACATGATAATCCTTTGAGCAGGCATCTTGGGCGCATGAAAACATTGCGTTGACTACTCAATGTCGTGTACCAATTGGCCAGAAATTCAGCACGATGTATTGGATTACTGCAAACAGTGCCAAGTCTGTCAGCAATACAATCCACGTATATCCAAACTAGTGTTGTCAAAAGACCCGGTACTTCGGTACCAAGTCGGTACTAAAAAAATTTAAACGTTACGGTACCAGGTTTTTTGAATTACCGGTGGTACCGAGTACCCGGTCAACCCGGTTCTTGATGCACTATCCGAAAGGTGCACAGATGTGGTAATTCCTGAGCAGCGTTTGTGAGCGCAGCTTATTTGATTACAGCCGTTACCGGGGAAACCTTGATCTCTACCACTCCAACAGCACCTCCTGCTGGCAGAGAATGAATTTGCATATATATGCCCCCACAAATAGAGTGCAAGTCTGTGGGAAACACCGCTTTTATACCGCTATTATGAATATTATTCAATATTTTAATTTGAATGTCGGATTGAAATGAACATCGCTGTTATTAGAGTAGTTAATCATTAGCCTAAGCGTGGCTAACGCTAATATAGTGAGCATTAGAATGAAGTTTCTTTATTAACTATTTAATGCTCCCATTTACTAATAACTTTTATTAGGTAAAAAAAAAAAAACAGGAGGACATGATGATATTTACTATTTTTACACACCAGAGGCTTTTAAATGAATTGTGAATCTAAAATATGCGTGTTAGAGAATGTACAAATGGTTAACATTGTTTGTGTCATATCAGTCAGAAAAGCAGTTCTGGGCTTTTTTTTTTTTTAGCTAACTTAGTTGTTATTCTTGGCTGAATAACTCTAGAAGGTGTTAAAAGCCCTTTAAAATTAAATATGTACACAGTTTGGATTAAATGAAAGTATAGTCAAATTTTTTAATTAGTTAGCATGTTTTTGTATTTTGCTTTGGTACCGAAATTGGTACAGAGAACCGTGGTTTTTCACTGGTATTGGTACAGAATACTGAAATTTTGGTACCGTGACAACACTAATCCAAACTTTCTGGAACCCTTCAATCTACTCCTGTAAAAGAACCTGGATATATATTGTTGGCACTGATCTTATGGGCCCAGTTTCCAAGGAGCATGAAGCTGAACAAGTATTTGCTGGTCACTGTGGATTACTGTAGCAAGTGGGTTTAGGTATTCCCTTCACGGTCAGCTAAGACACCTTTGATAACTAACATTCTTATCAAGGAGATCTTTACTTAATGGGGGGTACCCACATATTTGGTGTCAGACCGAGGACCACAATTTATGTCCAAACTTCTAAACGCTACCTGCAGACAACGGGGTGCAACTCAAAAACTCACCACTGCGTACCACCCGCAGACTAACCTGACGGAAAGGGTGAATAGAACTCTTAAGATCATTATTGCATCATATGTCAAGGACAATCACCCGAATCGGGACCAGTGGATCCAGTAAGATGTTACCTGACTTCTATGCTTAAAATAAGTGGTAATTTAACTCTCAGTCATATATATATATATATATACATATATATACTGTATATAAAGAACAAAAGCATTCAAGCTCAAGCAGAGCAAACGGAAAAAATAAAGCAGACCAGTACAGAACGTACATACACTCGAGTGGGCCTAGGTTTATCGTGTTTTTATTGTCTCACATCATGTTAATGTTGAGAAAAACAATAATATCCACATGAAAGTTGGCTCCTCAGTCTGATAACAGTAAGAATGCTCGCCGGCACAGATGTTCCAGAGACACAAAAATAACGGTGTGCTAAGCAAAGTTTCTTTCATCACTTTGTGTTTTCTGTTCTTAAACCTCAATATAATTTCGCTATCAGATAAGCTCTCTTCTCGGCTCACTCGGAGTACAGCTGCGCTTACCTGCAGTCATGAATGCAGTGATGGACAGCTGTCTTTCCTCAGTCGACTGACTGTTTGGATTTCATGTGATTTCTCATTGTGGTGGTGATATTATGATAACTCAGTTTCACCAATTCATTTGATCAAAAGTAATTCCATTTTGTAAGATCATTTTGAGTAATTCCAAACTTTGCGACATTCTGTGATCAAATACAATCAACTTGATAACACACTCCACAGCGCCACCCAGTGCTTTTAGTAATAACTGACTTTTAGTTTGAGTGCTTAGGACTGATCATGGATTCCCTGCATTTATGGCCAGCAAAGCAACACATGGTAAAATTTGAATTGTGTTTTTATTTTTCTAATAATAATTACAGATAGAATATTTGTGCACACCCCTAATCATTATCAGAGGTTTTATAGTGGGAATTTTACTTTGCTTGCTAGTTTGTTTTGTTTTGTCCTAAGGGTTTTTGTATCCACTTAATTTTTGAAGGCATCTCAACTGGTCAAAGTTTCTGATTTGTTATTCACTTTAACTTTGAAATTTCTTCTAAACATCTTTACGGACTACCATTTTGGATGATCTTGGATTTTATCCTTTTAACACCTGCAATGCTGTGATGAACCTTTGACATTTGTGGTAACTCAGGACTTTAATGTTGGTAGGACTTTTAAAAGGTTTTGCCTCCAAGTATGAAAAGATTGATAACACTGCTAAATGAAATATGGTCCAGACGTTTGTGATGCTTGAATTTGAAGTTGTATGCTCTTCTAAAAAGGGTATTAAAATATGTTATTCAATGGTGACTGAGCCCCCTTCATTTTCTTTATGTGACTTTTGATATTGGCAACTGTTACAGTGTATATAACTCAAATTTACTTATGATCTATTAAGCATTCACTAACATTACAGTGTAGTTCTTTATATTAGTCTGTATTAGTCAATGTGTCTTAAACCTGTGTTCTTCTGACTTCCTGTTAGTCCTGTAGTGTTGCTGCCTGGTGTTTGTGCTTGTCCCAGGCCAGATGGGAGTCCTGGATGTGGATACTGCTGAGAACTCATCTTCACGACCTCTCAAGTTATTCCTGAAAAATCAGAGGGTAAAAAGGACATAATGCAGCATGCAATAGAGAATGAATGCGTTTAAGAATAGAAATAAATGTGCTTAATTTAAACAAAAGACTACATCACATTGGCTGCAGGTTATTACTAGATATCTGAAATGCTCACAATAGAGAAATGGTGTACCAAACCAGTCAGTATCTTGTGTTCAGTTACCTTTCATGCAGTATGTTATAAACCCAAAAACAATTAACTATTAAGTTAAATAAAGCACAAAATAACCCGAAGTGAAGGTATTTTTTATAGGTAACGTTATATTCACAAATATAAAATAGCAATGTCCTTCTCTCAACAGTGTCATCTCAGTGAAATACGTTTACTAGGGTTAAATAACCTTTAATTTAACGACAAATACGAAATCAACATCACCTGATAGCAAAGTAAACGCATTTAAACTGGCTGTATTATTTCTGAACGCTGCTGATTGTAACATTGACGATTGTCAGGACACCAAATCGAGCAGCTTTTGTTCCTGGATGGGCTCGTGAGTTTAGGGTTCATCATGTAGATGTTAAACCACACGTGTAGTCTCATTTAAAATACAGACTAGTAAATACCCATAAACCTTTCTTTTATATGATAAAAGAATTAGTTTTATGAATCAAAACAGTCGCGGCTGCTAGTAGCCCAAAGATCTTATCAGTCATTTCAACGAGAAATTATCATTTCTCTCAGATACTCATTAACGGTCGTAATTCTGAAACTGTAGGAATGTGAATGCGACGAAAACGTTATCCTAGCAGCGTCGTTGTGTTTACAAATGCAAAATCGCAGATTTACCGTAAACACGACGCCTGCACTCTCCATCCGTTTCGTATCCCGGCAAATAGACAATTAGCATAAATGGTAATCTAGCTGCAGTAAGTCACTTCCTGTCTCGAATTTCAAAATAAAAGTCATCAAATCCGGATTCCACTTTATTCGAGTCCGTGAACATGACAAGGCGCTGACATATTCCTGAGAAGAACTATCCACACGTGGCCTTCACGCAGTATATATCACACCACGCTACTTATAACAACCCTAAACATTTTCACGGTACACTCCTCCAATTTATGTCATAGTTATGTAGATGTTATTGGTCTGTATTTAGGTCATTCCAATAATTTGGTGCCTTTCTCCACTGCAAGTGATGGCATTTATATTATTAAATTTGAACCGGTTACAACCAGGGACACATTATCTATCGATTGAAAAGCAAAAATTATACACAAGTTTATACTATTTAAGTCTATTAGGCTATTATATGTTCATAACAGGCTTGAAAATGTGTCAGTCATGCTTAAAATGTTGCTATAAATAATGAGCTTGAGATGTATGACTTTTCCTTTCATCCCGAAAGGCAAGTAATTGTAGGCATGACATATAAAAAGTAAATTTATAAACACACATACTGATATAAACTAAACCGAGAACAAGCTTTAATGGTTCCACAATTTAAGCCTTCAGTGTATGGTGGTCTTTATAATACACATTGTTACATATTCACATAAATACTGTAAATGACCCCATTCCCCTTGATATGGATATGCTACTTTTTATAGTAGAGAAGCAAACACAGTGAAGAGACCTACTAGAAGTTTTCAGATTGCACCTCATGCTATAATGTTTTGTAATATGTGGATTTATTATGAGCATCTTCTGTATTTGCAATAGTCCTGAGGATAGCTGATAAATGTATAGGGTTGTGAGTGTTGTATGCATATTCCTGCAAGTGATTATTCAAGTGTTAATCATGCAAAAAACAGATCACTGCAATTTACCCATGATGTAACATACATCTGCCACAAACGTTTCACTGAAAACATTGTTTACTTTATAACCATACATTATTCAGAATCAAAAGGGTAACTGGCAATCGACAATGAAGAATAACATGTCAAGCAGGTATGCTTTTAAAAAAGCAGTGTCATCAGACAATACGTATCTGACACAAATACATTTTCACTTGTATAATACTTCAGGTGAACAGAAGACTCTTTTTCCAATTGCACCATTGGAATACAGACAAAAAAGTCCCCCCTTCAATCTGTGTGCATATTCTCTCAAGTGATCGAATAATCAATATGACTTCAATAGATGCATTTAAAAACATTGACAAAAATCTGTACATTTTTGCAAGTCAATATTATGTAAAAAAAGAAAATAATCATAAATATAGTTATCAGATCATTACAAAGCACTGAAGTGACCAGAAAAAGTGCACAGTTACTTAAATAAACTACAAAAAGAACTGTAAATGCGTAACAAATTGACTTCATGTTGCTGACCATCAAGTAACAGAATAATGCACAAGACCTTCTCAGATCACACATGCAGAATGGTTCTCTCGTAACGTGTTTTCTCCGGACAGGTATTAAACGGTGTTTAAAGGGCCTGGAATGTCAATTTCAGGCATATTAATGTTGACAGATCATTCGTGGTCATCCAAAAACCAACAAGAGACTCACAAACAATTATAATTAAAAACATGATATTTTAAAAAGGCACTACAAAGGCAGATAGCTTTTCCCCTTTAGTCGATCCGAGGGAGCATCTATCACCAAAGCTTGAGAGTATTACTTTATTCAACACATGGGGCTACAAAGCTATGCAGACACAAACAGTATGCTGATAAGGATTGATCTAGTTGGGCTCTTTCCACGCCACCAAGCTGTGCTGAGTGGTTGATGTACGTGGAGCAGAAGAGTGACAGGGTATAGAGGGGACACAGTCTTTCAGTCATCGCCCCTGCATAAAGGCCCGAGTGAAGGATCCTTTCCACCAGTGTTACAGCTTTGGTGCAAAACCAGTCTTGAAATGTACCTACTTGTAATACGGTATCTCTTCCACGGTTCCTATGCGAGATCCTGTCCATTTTGGACAGTATTGTGCCAACAGTTTGTTTTTTAGTGCAATGTGCAGTGCTGTTATTAGATAAACCCTGAATACCGCCCCTTTAAGCCCCTGGTTCTGTTGTTTGCTTATTTCTATTACAGTATAAAGTTTTTTTTTGTTTGCTCGTTTTGTTTTTGTTTGTTCCTGTGCATTTGTATGTTGCTTTCAATACCTTTCCCTCTGCCCCCAGTCAGTTTGAACAGTCTCACACTCTTGAAAATCACGGCCGAGCAGCTTCCTTGTGTCATGTGGATGTGGCTTCCAGGTAGCTCTGGAGTTTACGTACAGTTGACTCATCCAAGGAGAACAGGTCAAAGTCAAAGGTTGTATTGGTGATGTTGAAATGCCCAGTCTTCTCAATGAGGTTCACAATCTAAAAAAAAAACAACACAAATGCATATGTCAACCAAAAAGCAGCAAACATCACTCCTGAAAGCTGACAAAAGCGTCATGAACCACACACATATCAGATGTTCTACAGTGAGAGACACTACCTGAAATTCATAAGAATGCATTCAATTGATCTTAAGTGAAAGTAAAGACATTTACATTGCTTCAAAACCTTTCTATTTCAAACGAATGCCGTTATTTTAAACGTTCTACTCATCTGTGAATCCTGAAAAACAATTATCACGGTTTTCAACAAAAATATTATAATGATTCCTGAAGGATCATACTGAAGACTGGAGTAATGGTTTTTGCTTTGTCATCAAAAGAATAAATTACATTTTAAAATATATTAAAATAGAAAACAGATATTTTGAATTATAATAAAATTTCACAAGATTTCTATTTTTGCTGCGTTTCTGATCACATAAATGCAGCCTTGGTGAACATAAGGTAACAAACTTTTTTTTTTGTGCTAATTACAAACATTTCCCTAATTTAAGAATCACTTAAAATACACCCAAATAAAGAAAAGTTATTTTTACCTGCTGTAAAATGTTCCTCTCTCTCAAAGCCATCAGCCTGCGATGAAGGTCCACAAGCTCCTCTGTATAAGCCTGTAATCAGATCACTCATTTAAAACCTCCATTGTACAGTAGTCAATATTTAAAGTGAACCTAAAAGGTTCATCAAAGTTGTCCTAAGACAAGAATGCATTTTGATCCACTTCAAATGTTGACTAGTGTAGTTTTATGTGCAATAAAATTCTGTATTTTAGCCACGGATGAGTATGATTCAGTTATTTACCCTTCCTACCTTGTCGTATCCCCTCTTGAGCACCTTCTCACGGGTGCAAGAATCTGGGCTCTTTTTTCCTAACATCTGACAAAGGATACAAACTATTTAAAATCAAATTCAAATATAAACCTGATCCACTGTAAAAATGATTTTTTTTTTAGATTATTAGAACATATTTTACACAAAAATACTATTCCAGTCTTTCTTATTTAAAATTTTATTTTCAATTCCATGTGTTACTTGCCATTTCTTTGTAATTATTTGTGAAATTTACTAGCAATTTCCAAGTGAAAATTGTTTCAAAGTAAATCTTGCACCAATTTATTTTCAGTGTATAAACCGGTCCAAAGTTTCATTGCAATGCAATGCCAATCTTACCTTTAGGTTTGCTGAGCTGAGTTTGGGTAGAGGTGAGGGGGCTTCCTGGCTGGGAGGACGGGACTCCTCATTGACATCACTCTCACTGTCCATGCTTAAACTGGAAACATGAAAATGAACTTGTGAAGGGAATATAAACTGGATTCAGTACAACAAGACTATGGTAATATTAATGTGCAGAAATTTGTCTTGATTTTCATGTTTTTCTTTTTAAGAAAATTGAATTGAAATTCAAACAAGACCAAATTAGATCAAATACAAAGTCCTTGGCACAGACCGAGAGTCCTGGTTCGGTGGAGTCGCCTTCATGGGCGTCTCAACCTCAGAACTGCTGTCATCATCAAAAGAATAAATTACATTTTAAAATATATTAAAATAGAAAACAGATATTTTGAATTATAATAAAATTTCACAAGATTTCTATTTTTGCTGCGTTTCTGATCACATAAATGCAGCCTTGGTGAACATAAGAGAATTCTTTCAAAAACATAAAAAAAACTTTTGAACAGTAGTGTACGTTAATACTTTTTTAAGTCCTGAAAAAAGGATCTGATGAAGACATTGATCAATATTCAAATGGGATTTGGCATAATGCATGATAATGGCATTTTTCAGGTTTTGGATATATATA
>NW_015655401.1:1563225-1586192 GCF_001515625.1 Sinocyclocheilus rhinocerous
TATATATATATATATATATATAATAAAGGACACTTTATTTATTAAAGAATACTTTTTACAAATTTATTAAAGGAGTAACAAACTTTTTTTTTTGTGCTAATTACAAACATTTCCCTAATTTAAGAATCACTTAAAATACACCCAAATAAAGAAAAGTTATTTTTACCTGCTGTAAAATGTTCCTCTCTCTCAAAGCCATCAGCCTGCGATGAAGGTCCACAAGCTCCTCTGTATAAGCCTGTAATCAGATCACTCATTTAAAACCTCCATTGTACAGTAGTCAATATTTAAAGTGAACCTAAAAGGTTCATCAAAGTTGTCCTAAGACAAGAATGCATTTTGATCCACTTCAAATGTTGACTAGTGTAGTTTTATGTGCAATAAAATTCTGTATTTTAGCCACGGATGAGTATGATTCAGTTATTTACCCTTCCTACCTTGTCGTATCCCCTCTTGAGCACCTTCTCACGGGTGCAAGAATCTGGGCTCTTTTTTCCTAACATCTGACAAAGGATACAAACTATTTAAAATCAAATTCAAATATAAACCTGATCCACTGTAAAAATGCTTTTTTTTTTAGATTATTAGAACATATTTTACACAAAAATACTATTCCAGTCTTTCTTATTTAAAATTTTATTTTCAATTCCATGTGTTACTTGCCATTTCTTTGTAATTATTTGTGAAATTTACTAGCAATTTCCAAGTGAAAATTGTTTCAAAGTAAATCTTGCACCAATTTATTTTCAGTGTATAAACCGGTCCAAAGTTTCATTGCAATGCAATGCCAATCTTACCTTTAGGTTTGCTGAGCTGAGTTTGGGTAGAGGTGAGGGGGCTTCCTGGCTGGGAGGACGGGACTCCTCATTGACATCACTCTCACTGTCCATGCTTAAACTGGAAACATGAAAATGAACTTGTGAAGGGAATATAAACTGGATTCAGTACAACAAGACTATGGTAATATTAATGTGCAGAAATTTGTCTTGATTTTCATGTTTTTCTTTTTAAGAAAATTGAATTGAAATTCAAACAAGACCAAATTAGATCAAATACAAAGTCCTTGGCACAGACCGAGAGTCCTGGTTCGGTGGAGTCGCCTTCATGGGCGTCTCAACCTCAGAACTGCTGTCATCATCAGAGCCTACAGAGCGCATATCCTCCACCATAGAACGAAGCGGCCCTGGACACAATCATCACGTTCAACCAAACTCAATGAGGGGACACACTACTGATCATACAATTCATGATTAAACTCAGTACCTTGGCCTTGCTTCTGCGACGGCTCAAAGTCAGAATCAGAGCTGGAGCTGGAGCTGGAACTAGATGGACTGGATGGAGCCGACTGCTAAATAAACAACATCCTTGAGCTTCATTACATTCAAATCCATGTTCTGCTGATCGAAATACCAAAACATACCTCTGATTTGGAAGAGGCTTCATCTTCAGAGTTGGATTCGTCGGAGTCTGGCTGCCTTTTCACTTCCTGCACCTCTGGTTTCATCTTTGCCCAGTGGCCTTTATCTTTAGGGGTTTTCTTCTCGGGGTATGTGGAGGGTGTTGTTGAGGTAATGCGGGGAGAGTTGCTGCTGTAGCCTCCACTCACAGGCCCCTTCATGCCCTCAGAGCCTATCTTCTTCTGTTTCTTAGTACTCAGCTTTGGAGACTCTGTGGCAGTCGAGGGTCGCTTGCTCGGGACACGAGTGTCCAGCTGTCCCCCTCCGCCCGTCACTGCTCCTCCACCTTTTGGAGACATGCCATCCATCTTGGACTCTCTGACTGTGAGTTTGGGCTCTTTGAAGGCTGCTTTGGGCACTGTTTTCCCTTCATCTTTTCCTCTGCCATCTGGGGCTTTCTTTGAAAAAGAGGATGACGACTGGTCTCGTGAAGACTTGCCACTCTCACGGTCGCTCTCTCTAGACGTGGCCTTGCTCTCTGAATCCTTTCGTGTGTGCTCTCGGTGCTCTTTGGTTGCCTTATGGGCTTTGAGGCCTTTGCTGCTCCCACTTCCTCCATCTTTACTCGACTCCTACAATAAAAGTTTTAAAATGACTGATCTTTGAATACATACTCCGGTTACGTTTACACGACAACGATGTGTTTCTCTTGCATTTTTAAAAAGTTTCACGTATACACGACAACATTTTCAAAACGATTCACGTTTACACATATCCGCGAAAACGGCCAAAAACGCTGTATTACGTATGCCAGGCCAGTAGTTGGCGCTGTCACCTTGTTAGTAAACAGTAGGGAACTTGTAGGGAAGTGACGATTATATGTTGTGGTTGTATATGATGCGTCTCCGCTGTTGGTTGTAATATTGGTGAAGTAAATCCACACTTTGCTGAAGAAGAGTTAGCAAACTCTTCCGTATTGGGTGATTACACGGAAACGATAACGGTGCCGTTTTCAAAAATATGCGTTTTCAGTCCCCAAAACGCCATTGTCGTGTAAACGAACAGTCAAAACGCATAAAAAGTTTCGAAGTTTGAAAACGTTGTCATGTAAACAGACATCCCCTCAGAAGCAGCTACATATCCACCCAGAATACTACTGTGGTAGTGAGCTTTGTATCGAGAAGCACCACTCAAAACCTTGTTTACGGAAACTTCAAGTTCAAATAGCTCACCCAAAAAATGAACATTCTGTAATTAATGGTTAATCAAATGTATTTAATTTTTAAAAGTACAGAATGTTATTTGCCTACAGTATTTAAAGTTTACAGCCGAAGAGTTGGATATTCTCAATGTTTTTTGTTTGTATGTGACAGCATGGGAAAGCACCTTCCTTTTGCCTGCTGTGTCATCTGTGTGGGAATTGTAAAATACAGCCTGTGCCACCAGAGTGGGATAGAATCATACTGGAACGGGACTGAAAAATCTGCGTAACGTAAAAATCTAACTACGGGAAGAACGGTGATAGAATGTTCATTTTTTCCCTTTAAGCAAAAACATATAGGATATTGAATATCTTAAACACTTTAAATAAATTTTGAAAATCATTTTAATAACTTACTGACCAAAGAATGACTTTATTACTAACCTTTACTGCATGAGAGGACTTGATCTTCTTGGGGTCTGAGAAGGCGGAGAGTGGAATAGTAGGCAGTATTGGATAATCTGGACTCGGCCTTGGCATCATCTCTGCTCCCTCAGGAATAACCACAGCCTGGGACAAGAATAACATCCGAACAGAAAGAGAGAGTGTGAGAATCCACTGAAAAGAGCTGATTGTAGAGGTACAGAAAAAGCAAAGACAAACAGTCCCACTCACCCCACCAGCCTTGACCAGCTTGCGTCGAAACTCATGTGTGGGGTTGTTAAATGTGAGCTTCTCACAGCGCAGGTGGTTGACAGGTGGGTTGCCCTCCAGGTTCAAGAAAAGGTCATAATTAAAGCACACCTTTTTAGGCTCCTCCTGTCATAGAAGAGACAAGCATGCTCAGGCTTTATAGATAAAAAAAATATTTAAAGAAATTGTGTTGATAAAAGTATGAACATCAGTATCAAACCTGAATCTCGTTCTAGCAGTATGTGTAACATTTACAGTAAAGTTAGATCAAAGTACGCTCTTTGGTTGATTACGTTACAGGAAACAAGAGAGAAAATGGAAAACCCCCATAAATATTCCACTACAGATTCTGGAAAAATATACAAAATGATAATGAAACGAAACAGAAGTAAGTCTTAAAGTGACATACAAATGTACATATTCTTACCATTTACACCCCCTCCAAGTTCTCTGTAGTTCAATAGCTGCATGTCAATTTTCTGTTAACGCGTCTATAAAATCTGTTAGCTCCCAGTGCCCAACTGGTTCACCTAGTTGTGCAACCTTTACCTTTACTGAATTGCAAAACTCTTCAATCACAACACTTTTCCAATGCTGGCAACAAACCACTTAAAAATAACACACCCTCACACATCTATAAAGACTGAGTACAACACTGTGCTTAACTTTTCTTACATTTTGCTTGAAATGACAGTTATTCATGTTATAGATAAAGAAATGCAGATACTGCTGTCGATATGGGATGTGCTCACCTTGTTTTTGAAATAGACCTCTATAGGCATGAGAAAACCAGCATAGCCTGACTCTTCCACTTTATATGGGGGTTCTTTACAAACTGTGAAAAAAAAAAGAAAAAGTGAAGATGTATAGTTAACATCTACACAAATATTAATATCTGTACTGAAACAGAAATATGACACTAGAATGTACTATTTACATGTACATACTAAAATATGGTGAAGTGTACTATTTCTTTGCCACTAATGACACAATGGAATTGTAAAAATAACCATTTTTTCCCGAACAGGTTTCCACAGCACTCCTATAATCTGGTAGCCCCGCCCCCAAACCACATCATTGGTTTAGCCAGAGGTTGACATATCAGACCACTCAAACAAATAGGGAGATATTTTGAAAGCACCCCAGAGACACAGTGTTTACACATTTTGGGAAGTCAACCTACAAACGGCTAACTTATAGTTGTCTTTGCACATTTAACTTGGATAGGAGAAAGTAACATCAAAAAATGACACACCTTCAAATACAACACCTGGCAAAAATGAATGAAATCACAACACTTAGAGGATGTTCGTCCAGCTTTTTTACTTTGTGGCAAATAAACAAATCACAGATATGACACAAAAAAAATTGGTTTAATAGCTGAACGTTCATTCGTGAAACATACCTACAAGGAATTAAAGGGATAGTTCACCATTGTTTATATGCAAATAAAAGACTAAATTAATTCTGTTCATCATATAAAATAATCATATCTCTTTACAAGATTTGAATTAAATGACTCAATTAATTTGGATTAATTTTATGATGCCTTTATAACCTTTTTTGATCTTTTAAGTTTTGGTTACCTGGACTTTCAATAGAGGGACAGAAACCACTCAGGTTGCATTAATAATATCTTAATTATTAAATAGTAAGTCCGGGTTTAGACTGACATGAGGTATAAATGATGAATAATGACAGAATTTGTGAGACATATTTGTCTGTCTTACAAAAATGAAACGGGTAAGATTTCTGTTACTAATAAACTGAATGTGTTTTAAAAACACAATAACTAGGATTATATATTTATCATCAATAAATCCAATTTGTTTCAGTCTCATACATTTTAGCTCAATATTGCTTGTTCCACAGCTAGCCATATTTAACCACGTTAATACTTTTAACTGAATACATGTCATTGTTTTCACAAAGAACAGATTTATGCTAATTCTAAGCAATATGAGTAAATGCATTTTGAAAATATTATTATTTAAATAAAATAAAATAGATGCAAATGGTTAATAACAAGAGGAGAAATCCTACCCGTTTCATTGTATGTCTGACAAATATGCATTACATTAAACTTATGATAAAACTCTGTACCTTGATAAAGGCTTGTTGCCGAAATGTTGATAATAAAAAGAAGGTTAAATAAGAGTGCATTTATATGTCTTCTTTAAGTTCTTTCTCTAACAAAGGTGTGCATTTACTTCATTGCATGACTTAAAAAACTCTGTAATCCAAATAGATAGAAATTGTATATGCAATTCATAAACATAAATCTTACATTTAGATCTGAATCACTGATCTATAATAGAGACAGATATATAGTCATACGATGGAACTACAAAGTATATTAGCTTGGGCAACAGCATGAGCTAAACAGGCAGATTAGACATGATAACTCAACAGAAGAAAATGGGCATACACACAAATGGTTTCTTTAATTCTGATTGAAAGGGACTTAAACCTACATGGCTGTGAGTACTCTATGAAGTCACAGTGTTACGAAGTTGACTCAAATTAAAACCTGCCTCTCTTGGGTTTTGGGAAGCTGTCGTGAAGGTGGAAGACAACTCTCTCCACAAAGTGCTGGATGTCAGACGCCTCTGGGCCCCGAACAAACACCATCCAGTCATGTGTGAAGCCCTCAGTAGTGACTTTCTTCCTTAACTGGGCTCTGTGTCCCAGCTCCAGTTTCACCTGCACAGTGCACTGAAACAAGAGGAAAGCAGAAGTCATCTGTCAGTCTTCTCTATTCTGAATATGAGTCCTACAACTGTAGTACTGTTGAAATGGGAAAGAAAGAAAAAAGATTGCAATACTTCATCAGTGAGTGACACGTATAACTCGGAGTGAGACTAAAAGAAGCTCTTGACCAACTTCTCAACACCAGTGTTATATCGACAGCTTACATCTGTGAGAAATCAACCAGCTTTTGCTCTCTGACAGCTAGAGATGGAAATTCACAGTTCTCTGACATTCTACATGTGTGTGATGCTTTACTGTTTACAACTTTTCTTGGTATGGAGACAAAATGACTGAAAGGCTTGTATGCGTTAGCTCAGTGGTTAATAAATTCCTCGCCAATGTTGGCTGAGTTTGTATCCTATCTGTACTTAAAGCATTTTTACAGTGACTGCATAATACAAAACAACACAAGACGTGCATGTCAAAAATAACTAGATAAAAAAAAGTTTGTCAATTCATACTTTATGCTGGCTTGAGAAAGCCTGGCCGGTAGTTTTAAAACCTTGACATTTCAAAGTTTTAAAGCTATGCAGTCTATCAGACAGACAGACATACAGAGAGAGAGAGCGAGATAGATAGACAGATGGACTATCTATCTATCTATATATATATAGATATATATAGATAGATAGATAGATAGATAGATACATAGATAAAGTGAAAAAGTGTAGTAGTTTTTAAAGTTTGAACACTGTAGGTAAATCAACATCCCATAGTATATTAATATACGTAACATATATACTATATTTCAATTATGTTATGTATTTATTTCTATTAAAATTCGTTGTTTAATTGTGATTATTTATATCCATGTAAGTTACTTAAACTTCAAAGACATTGCAGAATTTCATTTTACACTTGCATGTCAAATAAGAGCTGCTTGACTTTTCTTTAATCATTTACAGATGCACACAGCAGATTGAATATTCTGACACTCAATATTTAGAATCTAAGCTTTGCTTTTAATATACAAGCCAACATTACTCATCCGTCCAACCCTGAAATGGAAGAATTTTCTCCTGCTGGTGTCTCAACCTAGTGAGCACCCTACCTAGACAGCATGTTTAATCTTGGAAGCGTTCGAACGTTCGCGCGCTCCTAAGGCGCCCAAAATGCTGTCTATGTAGGGAATTCACTAGGTTTTGAGACAGGTCCGGGCTAGCTGGACAGCTAGTGAGTGCTGGAACTCAAGAGTCAGTCTGTCCTATAAGCCAAACGCGGAGGTTTATAAAAGGATATTGGTTTCTGTAAGCATATCTTCGTCACAACAAAAATGTTCATAAAACACTGATGTAATTCCGCGGGTTTCCTGCTTTTAGCCTAGTAAAAAAAAAGACTAGCTGGCTAAGTTAGCATCCTGACCACCTTCACAGAAACGTTGGCCTCGCGTCTTTCAATTTATATGCTTTAATGATAAAAAAAAAAAAAAAAAACACCATTCCTCACTACTGGCTGTCTGGCAGAGTCAGTAAAGTCTTATTACCATGTTCTCCATTGTTGCCTATGTTCCGGTTGTTTCATCTATTTACAAAAGCGTTGAAGTAGATTGAATGTGCATCCTCGCTGCACACTCTGATGGGAGTGTGAAGTGAGAAACTGAACAGTTTGAACAAATGGCCGCGACACTGAGTTTTTAAAATAAAAGCAGAATGGCTCTCATCTACCTGTGTCCCTTCCACATCTTTCAGATACTTTTTAAAATTGCGCTTATACACTATGCAAATACTTAAAGTTGCTCCACCTATTACTGTATTTTACGGAAGTTTTTCAGTCACTTTCTTTCGTGCGGTTCTTAAAGGAAACGTTGGGCGTCTTTCAATTTATATGCTTTAATGATAAAAAAAAAAAAAAAAAACACGCATATTCCTCACTACTGGCTGTCTGGCAGAGTCAGTAAAGTCTTATTACCATGTTCTCCATTGTTGCCTATGTTCCGGTTGTTTCATCTATTTACAAAAGCGTTGAAGTAGATTGAATGTGCATCCTCGCTGCACACTCTGATGGGAGTGTGAAGTGAGAAACTGAACAGTTTGAACAAATGGCCGCGACACTGAGTTTTTAAAATAAAAGCAGAATGGCTCTCATCTACCCGTGTCTCTCTTCCACATCTTTCATCTACTTTATTTATTTGCTAATACACTATGCAAATAATTAAAGTCACTCCACCCTTCACTGTATATTTTACGGAAGTTTTTCAGTCACTTTCGTGCAGTTCTGAATGTATTTATTTCTATTTGATTACTATATATACCATTGTATAGACCAGGGTTCCTCAAATCTTGCCCTGGAGGTCCAATGCGCTGCAGAGTTTAGCTCCAACCCTGATCAAACTCAGCTACCTGTGATTAGATTAACTCACTTCACAATTTAGAGTTTACCTGACAGGTTTTTATTTGCAAGTAGTAAACACTACAGAAACAACTGATCAAAAAAACAAAATTGTTCACTCTTGAATACTGTTCTCTAATGGAGATACCGCCTACTGTAAAAAGGTCAAATAAAAACGTAGGTGACATAATATTACAATATTACTGAGTTTATTTATATGCCATTCCAAATTACTTGAAACCTAACAAGAAATTTTTTTTTAGTCTAGATGACTCATAATGCTTACTGAAGACAAGGCATGCAGCACTTCATGTGTTTGAATAGTGATATGGACAGATCCAGACCACAGATGCTTGAAGTCCACACTGTCTGTGAAATGAAAACATTGAGTTTCTCCCACTGTATAAAATGCTACTACAAAAGTTCTTTGTCAATCAGCAGGTTTAGCATCTCATTTCATGTTAGAGCTGTGTATAAGTTGAGTTCTCAGACTGCAGTGAAGTCTTAGCCAGTAAAGATGCGGTGCCAATCTCTGTATCTGTAAAATACACAGAAGGTTCAGTCTGGTGAGATAACATTCCTATATTGTGTAATTACTTTCAAAAGGCTAAAAAGCTGGAATACACTACACGACAAGACTTTTAAAATCTAAAGAGTTTTTAAAACACTATGTATCATATACTTGCTGACTTTGTAAATGGTTACAGAGAAAAACTGGGCACCATACATTACACAACTTTTAAACCAATACACTACATGACTTTTAAAATTGGAACATATTTTTAAAGCATTTGCTGAGTTTGGACACTGGACATTATACACTAAACAACTGAGGATCATATTATATATTATCAGACTCAAATCCTTCCAATAAGAAAAAACTCATGCAGAAACATTTGCCCCTAACCCTAGACACATGACAAATGAAAACCACATGTTCTAAAATTGGCTGAAAATACTTTTGATATCCATTGACTGGATAGATTCATAGTCTGAAACTAAAAACAGTCTTTGCCCATCGTACACTATCCCCCGGTTTCACAGACAAGGCTTAAGCCTAATCCCAGACTAAAATATAAGTCTGAGCTGTTTCAACTGAAAGAAACCTGATCTGACTGATCTTAAAATATATCAGTGCCTTTATTTTGTCTCAAAATGCACACCAGTAATGTTTTTTTCTAAGGCACGTTTATAAAAATTACTTAAATGTCCTAATTGAACTATGGCCTAATCCTGGTTTAGTCTAAGCCCTGTCTGTGAAACCAGGCCTATGTGTATTCTGTGAAAACTGCGAACTCTGACTAACCAAAATCTGCAGACTCATAGTTCACCCGAAAATGAAAATTCAACCAAACAGTTGACGGTAGCCACTGACTACCATAGTATTTTTTTCCATACTGTAGAAGTGAAAAGATATTTTGAAAAATGTGGGTAACCAAACAGTTGTTGGAAAAAATAGTATGGAATAATATGGACTACCATAGTATGGAAAAAATACTATGGTAGTCAGTGGCTACCGTCAACTCTTTGGTTACCCACATTCTTCAAAATATCTTTTGTGTTCGGCAGAAGAAAGAAATTCATACAGGTTTGGAGCAACTTGAGGGTGAGTAAATGAGAGAATTGTCATTTTTGGGCTATGAAATAAAATAAAAAGTGCACTTCATTCATTAAAATGTTTAGAATTAAACAATGAAGTACAGAAGTCATACCATGATCACTGTTCACTTTGCCCCCTGGGTTCTTGTGCTGGCCCTCAATGTGAGCGGTCATCTCCCCCCGGTCTGGGGTGCAGTGGCCACATTGTAGGCAACTGTACCGACCTCTTGTGTGCTCCCACAGGATGCGGCAGTTGAAGGACTGACCTGAGAGATTTAATTAATGGGAGAATCATTAAAATCAAAACTAACTCAAAGACTATTATATTCATAGAGAATGTTTGTAGACAGACAGAAAAACCTTCACCAGTAAAAGTATCAGACTGAGCTGGAAAAAGAACCCCAGTGATCACTGACATCGGCTCATATATACAAGAGCAATATATTATTTACACAATGAAAAACCATCAATGAACCCAGTTTAGACAGATGAACATGGGCACAAAGGTGTTGGAATTAGCAAGAGCTGTCAACTTCTCCACACATGGTCAATTATGATGATACAGCACCATCTCTTGCCAGAAATGATCACCTGATTTTTGCAAAATGCTAATGGGAAAAGGAAAAAGTGAAGTAAAGGAACACTGGCCCTGAAAGCACACTCTCTGATGTTTTATTACATGTTACGTTAGTGAAGAACCCGGACATATGCGTTTAGGATCGGATGGGAGTGGACTGAGTTGTACAGCTAGATGGCACACCCAGGGAAACACTGAGCCCAGTTAGAGCATGGGAAGGGGAGGAGGATTAGCATCTAAATCATCATTTGAAGGAAGATCTGATTGTTCCCTCAAGCAATGTGTGTGTGGATTCTCTGTGCCTCACCTGTACTTCATCTCTATTTAAACTCTGACTGCTCGGAGAGTTCCATCTGTGCAAAAGGGGCCCAGGCGGGTCTGGCCGGACAGTGCAACATGACAAAACACAGTTCACTCAAAGCGGCCATGGCTTAGGCATTTCCCCCCCAAGTGACTTACAAATTCCCTTTCATAAGGACTCACACCTGTTGATAAGCAGGTGAGATCAGTTGAGCAAACTGGAAAATACACAGGTGAACAGGGTCTAAAATGTAGGATGATTTAAGGAACACTGGGTCTCATTCAATAATAATTCTGTGGATTATTCATATTTATGTGCAAAAGAGAACTTCTCATGAAAAATGTCTGCCTAGTTCACAACGAGTGCATACGCAAATGAATTGTACTTGTGAACACAAGTACTTGAATACTTGTGTTCATTACCTTGTTGAATGAATTTGGATTATTCTAAATGAGCGAAATGCGTGCCCAAGGTTAGTTATTTGAGAAAAATAAAGTTTGGAATAATTACGATTTTATAATGTTTTTGAAACATTATGCTCACCAAGGCTGCATTAAAAAAAAAAAAAAATCAAAAATACAGTAAAAACAGTAACATTTTAAAATATAATTACAATTTAATATAACTTTTTTCTATTTGAATATATATTTTAAAACAACATTTATTCCTGTGATGGCAAAGCTGAATCTTCAGCAGCCATTACTCCAGTCTTCAGTGTCACATGATCCTTCAGAAATCATTCTAATTTGCTGATTTGGTGCTCAAGAAACATTTATTATTATTATCAATGTTGAAAACAGTTTTTGCTGCTTCATATTTTTGTAGAAATCATGATACACTACTGTTCAAAAGCTTGGGGTAAGTAGTTTTTGCATTATTTATTTTTGATTATGTTTTTAATATTATTTAAAAAACATTAACATATGAAATTTTTCAAAAGTGACAGTAAAGACATTCATGAGGTTACAAAAGATTAAAATGCAAAATAAATGCTGTTCTATTAAACTTTCTATTCATCAAAGAATCATGTAAAAAATTTATTTTTTCCACAAAAAACGGTTTTCAACATTGACAAATGTTTTTTGAGCACCAAATCAGCATATTATACTGATTTCTGAAGGATCATGTGACACTGAAGACTGGAGTAATGACCTTCATTAATTTACCATCAAAAGAATAAATCACATTTTAAAATATATCCAAATAGAAAACAGTAATGATATGTATGACAACTATTACTGTTTGTACTGTATTTTTTATCAAATAAAAGCAGTCTTGGTGGGCAAAAGAGACTTCTTTCATAAACATAAAAAAAAAATCCAAACATACTTTTTCTTATTATTCCAAACTCTTGACCAGTTGTGTATCTGTTTATAGAATGTCATGCTAACGTGTTTTTGTTTTTAGACATTTTTTCAATACATTTAGAATTTAAAATTAAATTTAGAAGTTTTAATATGAAAATTATTGATGAATCATGATCAGATTTCACGCACAAATTCATGCTTACGCACAGTTAGAGAATGAAACCCATTGTGAGCAATGACACTTTCTTTAAGTCGGCTTTCCTCACTCACAGAAGAAAGATTTATGAGATTCATTCACCTTGGTTCTTCCTCCAGACTGCGTTTGATCCTGGTGATGATGGCAGGGGCGGTGAAGCGGGCAGACTGGGAGGACCAGACCTAGGAGACCTCTGCTGCTGCTGTAGGCCCAGATCTGCCTGGAAGGCTGGGTTAACAGGAGACAGAGTGGGTGGAAAGGAGCTGTAGGGAGATTCTGGTTGGCAAGGAAGATTTTGGGTTGAAGCAGGATTTAAAATGGCAAGGGGCACAGTTGCAGGCCCTGCAGGTGTGGGGTTAGCAAATGCATTGTTTTCTGGGGGCTGCTGGGTTACTGGCATGTTTGTCGGTGTTGGATTTGTGGGCAAAGAGGGCATAGACTCCATCTCCTCAGGTGCATTTGGGGCCAAGAGGGGTCTAGATGATTCCATGTCACCGGAAGTGGGAGGAACATTGGTGGGATCCACGTCAGGTGACGTTCCAGGCTCGACCTTTGCAGCCTTGTTCTTAGCAACTTTAGCACAGGTCTGCAGGTGTTTGAGAAGGGTGCGGTAAGAACGCAGTTTGGCCCTGCAGCTCTCACACCTAAAGGACATAAAAATGATGATAATGAAGAAGCATAAAGCTGAAACAAACATTAGAGCAGAACAGAAGTGCTAGAAAAGTTAAAAAAAAAAAAAGTACTTGGCCTCAAAAAAAAAAAAGTTGTAGTATTTACAAAAACTCATATTACTGGATGTTTTAACTTCGTCATTGCTTTCCGAGAAGGAGAGAATGGAATTGACAGGTGATTTTTATAAAATTTTGATCACCATATTCTCAGCTGTTTAAAAGATTAAGGCAATAATAAATATATATAGTAAAAAGTAATATTTAGAGAGTTAAAAAGTAGAAAATGGTAACCTGGTTTCAGAGATTTTGAGCAGATTTATAAAGTGATTGGGACTAAGACAGCTGTTTACAGTCAGCATTAAATGAAAATTCACCCTATTTTCTAAATGCATTCTAAATCTTATTGATCTTATAGTGAATGATACATACTTTCATGTTGATACAAATTTCTGATACATGTTTCATTTTCTTGTTTGTTTTTACCTCAATTTTTTATAAAATTTAAAAAAAAAAATCATATGCTGTTGTGAAACAACAGACTTCTCTTTGGTGTATGCTGGACTTCTTTTCATTAAGACGTTCAATGAATATGGTTCCAAATAAGAGCACCTCTATGAGAAATTACGGACTGGCAAGAAGGAGTAAAGTTAAACAACATAATAAATGCAACCTCATTAAGAAAGAAACCTAAAAGCAAAGCTATAGGAACTCACAGGAAAAAATTATTTGGCTTGTGGTGGTGCCTCATATGTTCCACTAGCTGCTGCATGTTGTTGAATGAACCATCACATCCTATATGAGAGCACAGGAACGTTTTCCCTAAAGAATAAAGGACAGTGCATTAGAGTAGACACCAAATTGCTAATGTGACATTGTTTATGATTGTAAATTAATTGATTAAATGTTTATAAACAGCATTTCATTCATCAAGTGCACTAGTACAAAAAAAAAAACACACGTCTGGTTTGCTATCCTTGTGGGGACTCTCCATAGGCGTAATTGTTTTTCTACTGTACAGACCATATATTCTATTGCCCTACACCTAAACCTACCCCTTACAGGAAACTTTCTGCATTTTTAGATTTTCAATCAACTTCATTCTGTGTGAATTATTAGCTTGCTTACCCGTGGGGACCCCATGAGTCTGTGTGTATTCAGGTTTAAGTCCCCACCAGAATAGAAAAACAGGTACACACACACACACACACACACACAGTCTATATATATATATATATATATATATATATGATATAGTTCAGTAATGCTCATGCACACTTTCAGTGAATGGCACGTAGTAAATTCTAATCTGGGAGCGCAAGAGGAACACGTTCGATTTAAAAGCAATTAGCAGAATAACATGCACTTGATCAATAAACAATAAGAACAATAAGCAATCCATTGAACATTAAACAATAAGCAATCAATTGATCCAAACTAACAGAACATCTCACCAACGTAAACAATCAATCAAGGACGCGCGCAGAGAGCCAGCAGACGCACGAGCTAGCCAAACAAAACATCACATTATCTGCTTAGAATACTTGTGTTCAAGAGCAATTATTTATAGTGCAGTTACTATGGCACTTACTTTGAATGGATTTCTCAAAGTTTTTAAAGCTTCTTTTTAAAACCGAAATTAATTCAAATGAAAGCGGTTATTTAGCTACATTGTATTTCCACCCTGTCTACGTGCGTTACGTTCATCAGTAAATATCGCGAGAACATACGTTCCCGTTTTTCAGTTCGTCTTCTTCTTCTTCTTATGATGTTTAATGGCGGTTGGCAAACCAGCTTTTGGTGCATATTCCGCCACCTACTGGGATGGAGTGTGAGGCGCTGATATCAAGGGAAATGCTAATTCTCAAAACAAAAAAAAAAAAAACCTTCTACCTATATTTTATTATATAAATTTGTTATTTTCAAAAAATGTATAAGAGCTTTATAACCTTTATGAGAACTGTTTAACACACTCTGTAATGTCATAGAATTAATGCCGTCAGATTTTAATTCCTCTTTTAACTGTATTCTTTCCCTTTCATATGCCCTACAGTTAATCAGCAGTCTGTGTGTATTCAGGTTTAAGTCCCCACCAGGATAGAAAAACAGGTACACACACACACACACACACACACACAGGCATGTTGATGTTATACCTGGAAGAGACTGGGCAGTGTTCTTTTGATGGTCCTGAAGATGATTTTTCAGTGCTTCTGGACTATTGTAGGTCCTCTTGCACCCATAAAACGAGCAGGACATTTGACAGCCTAGTGGAACATTGCATACAAGTTCTGTTTATACTGGGCTTTAATATGCATGGACATTGAAACAGCAAATTAAAGCATAGCACTGATAATGACATACTCTCCATGGTGACTGCTTATAGCTGAGGTAGTGGGATGGTTCCTGTTTCAGCCAGACCTGCACTCTAGGATAACAACTGCCCTAATATATATATATATATATCAGTTTCAGCCAGACCTGCACTCTAGGATAACAACTGCCCTAATATATATATATATATATCAGTTTCAGCCAGACCTGCACTCTAGGATAACAACTGCCCTAATATATATATATATATATATTAGGGCAGTTGTTATCCTAGAGTGCAGGTCTGGCTGAAACTGATATATATATATATATATATATATATATGATATAGTTCAGTAATGCTCATGCACACTTTCAGTGAATGGCACGTAGTAAATTCTAATCTGGGAGCGCAAGAGGAACACGTTCGATTTAAAAGCAATTAGCAGAATAACATGCACTTGATCAATAAACAATAAGAACAATAAGCAATCCATTGAACATTAAACAATAAGCAATCAATTGATCCAAACTAACAGAACATCTCACCAACGTAAACAATCAATCAAGGACGCGCGCAGAGAGCCAGCAGACGCACGAGCTAGCCAAACAAAACATCACATTATCTGCTTAGAATACTTGTGTTCAAGAGCAATTATTTATAGTGCAGTTACTATGGCACTTACTTTGAATGGATTTCTCAAAGTTTTTAAAGCTTCTTTTTAAAACCGAAATTAATTCAAATGAAAGCGGTTATTTAGCTACATTGTATTTCCACCCTGTCTACGTGCGTTACGTTCATCAGTAAATATCGCGAGAACATACGTTCCCGTTTTTCAGTTCGTCTTCTTCTTCTTCTTATGATGTTTAATGGCGGTTGGCAAACCAGCTTTTGGTGCATATTCCGCCACCTACTGGGATGGAGTGTGAGGCGCTGATATCAAGGGAAATGCTAATTCTCAAAACAAACAAAAAAAAAACCTTCTACCTATATTTTATTATATAAATTTGTTATTTTCAAAAAATGTATAAGAGCTTTATAACCTTTATGAGAACTGTTTAACACACTCTGTAATGTCATAGAATTAATGCCGTCAGATTTTAATTCCTCTTTTTTTTCAGTTCGTCTTTGATTGATGACAACTTTTAAGATGATTACATTATTCAAAGGTGCACGCAGCTCACAGTTGCTGATTTGGAAATCTTTTGTTTTACAACAGATTTTATTTTTGTAACAGATTTTAATTTTGGATCATTTTGACACATAAATGAGAAGTCCTGTACATCGATTGAGCTTTGATGTTGTTTAACCTTGTGATCAAAGTTAATTGTATTATTTTTTTAAACTAAAATTTAACTCAGCTATATTTCTAATTCAGGTCTGCCAACGTTTGTGTTTAACTTGGAGTGAGAATTAACACGGCGGCTACTTGGCTTGGGTGGGAGTTTTGGTTGGGATTGAGTTTATAAATAAATAAATAAATAAACTGTTAGCAGAGTTTTGTCTGACGTTTGCACATGCGTAGTAGTTAACGTCATGATGACTGGTTCTGTTTTATCATAAAATTATATAAAAAAATTTTGATACAAAAATTAAAATACTTTTCTATTAATCGAAAAGTATAATTATTGCATATCTGTTTTGATAAATTAAATTTTTCTGCTATTCAATGCTACGGTTATCACTGTCGTAAATTTTCGCAATTTCGAAAGTGAATCCCACTTTTATGAGTGATGAGGGATTTATATGTCACTCCCAAAACTTTGCTGCGTGTACAGGGTATGTGGCCGTTGGTCCTCTTAGCAACACGAAAAACAAAACTTTTATGCAAGTTCTGAATGGAATATATGTAGCCTAGAATGAGACTGAGAATGCGCGAGTTGGCAGACCAGGCTAATTATTAGCAGAGATTGATTCGAATGCTGTATACACAATATGGGTACTACTTTAACTAAAGTAATTAATGCTTATCTTATGCATTTCGTTTGGAATTTTATAGGAAATAATAACAACAAATGAACAAAGTATTTTTTTATTGACCGAAATGAACAGTAGATGGCTGCAGTGAGCCACATATCCTCCCTGCTCACTACAGACCAGTGGCTCTAAACATGAAATTAAGTTATATTAAAATAATCCTACTACAACAAATACTAAAAAAAGAAAAGAAAAAGAAAACTCTGAACGATTAAGATTAGATACTTAGATATTTAATTGTTGACTTGAACACAGTTTTAAACCCCTAAACTAGCTGTTCCCAACAATATTTACATCAACCTATGCACATATTTATATGACAGTCAACAATAACACCTTTATTGTTACCGGAAAAACATTTCAAATAAATGAACTGTTACTCTGGCTGTAATTATGCAGGAAATATTAAACATGAATACATGCTTCTATGTTTTGGGTTGTGATATTGCACCTTTCAATATTTTCCTTTCCAATAGTTCCTGAAAAATAAACACTAGAATATTATATGAAGTTTTGGCCATCAAATATCAGTCTTTACCAGACCAGGTTTGTAGCTTCACGTGAGGCAGAAATTATATATATATATGTTTCCTGAAGTGTGTTCATTTTAAAACTCTACTAATTTTTCCACTGTCCAGTAGATAGGAAAATAAACAAGTCCGGCGTAACTAAAGCGCTTGTCCAGTTTTGATTCTGAATAGATGACGTTAGGAACGGGATGCCCCGCCCCTGTTATCGAAATGTCCAATAGTGTTCTTAGTTTTTAAGTCTGACTCTCATTGCAATTATTTTGATTGGATGTGGAATGTAGAGTGGGCGGAGTGCGAGATACGACCTTATATATGCGTTGTGCCATCAACTTTCGTTTACAATTGACAAACACAGAGTAGCAACCTATTAAACGGTGGGTTGGAGCAACGGCGTGAACGCTGGCGGATCACGGCTAGTAACGGGGTAAGATGAATCCCTTTCCACTACCTATTAAATGATTCCTGGAACTCTTTTTAAGAAAAAAAAAACGGTCTTTCTGACTGAAACCGCATGCAGTCCAGAGATGGCTTATTACTCGGCCATCTTGATTAAAAATAGCTATTGACAGTTTGTAAACTAAGATTAAACAGATTTTTAACTGCTTCCATAAGATTTCTCAGTTTATATATTTCTCGATTTTAATAGCAAGTTAATTCATTTGTTTGTTTTGTTAAATTTCCTGACTTTGTTGACTACTACAATGTGAAAAATACCAAGTCTGTAAGTTACATGAGTTTTCCTCTTTTCTTAGTCTCTTTGAGACTTTAGATTATCTTGCTGGAAGAGCATCTGTTCAGGGTCATACTGATGATATTTCTGTCTCTGTGTAAGCAGGAGTCATCTGTTGCACGACCACCTTGAGGTGATCAGATCAGAGGTGATCAGTATTTGATTGAAAGGAGCCACTGAACTGTGATTAAGGCACCAAGCTGCACATCATTATCTGACCATTTGAAAACATGGTGCAAAACAAAATCACGGAGGTCACAGGATTCCATCGCTCCTTCAAGGTTGGTAACTACTTCTGATTTACCAGAAAGTGTTTTATGCCCTGAGTGAGTGTGAAATGGTAGACTTTAATTTGTGACACTTGTTTCCTATTCCCAGGGGCAAAATCCTTTCAAGACTGATGAATTCATAGATTCGGAACCCCATCTTGACTTGTCCTTCAAGTTAGACCGCTCGCCAAGGCCTGGTACTGCTATTTTGCCTACTTTTTCATTAATATTGTCTGTTATTATCAGTCTTTGAGGTTGAAGTAAACCCTGATGAAATACTTATTGAGGAGATATTGCTTATCTCTCAAGCTTTATGCAAAGTTCATAGCAGATTAGAGTGATGGACTTGGCACACATTGTGCACTTTAACTCTGTTTTCTTTTTTTTTTTTTTTTTAAAGACATGCCATCTAGCCGGCCCATCGATATCCCTGATGCCAAGAAGAGAAATAAGAAGAAAAAAAGATGCAGAGCCACTGACAGTTTCTCCGGACGTTTTGAAGGCAAGCCCTTTTTGTTTGTCTTTTGTAAATGCTCAAGCCTGGAGTATAGCTTCACTGTCTAAGGAGGGTAAATATTCATTTTATTTATATATATTTTTTCATTTATAGATGTTTACAAACTACAAAATGAGATTCTTGGAGAAGGGGCTTATGCTGTTGTTCACACCTGCATCAATCTGATCACCAATAAAGAATATGCAGTAAAGGCAAGTATCAGCACCCTCTTTTAGTTAAAGCAGCATATTGCTAAACAAACTGTTGTCAGTGCTCCTACAGCTATCAAATAATCAGTGTCTTATCTATGTTCAGGTTAAACTCCAGTAGTTGCAATGGCAAAATACCATTTTAGGCCGTACCCTCCTTGCATGATTATTGCTCTGATTTTGCTGTCACAGAATCTCAGACCGTAGCCAAATTGGAGCTTGCTGTAATTGGGTGTTAATTATAAGCAGTTAGCAATGTGATTTGAGCTGATCTTGTGACGTCTTTCATGACACTGTTTTCAAGCAAGTTTCATATCATCACAGCATAGTTTTGTAGAATGAGTGATACATAGTGTGCTTCAACCATTGAGAAAATAAAAGGCTTAAAGATTATTGTAAGCCATATTCTTTAAAAAAAAAAAAAATTGCTTCATTGTAATCTTATTACAAGAAAAAGACGAAAAAAAGTGCAGAAACATTTGAACCCAAGTAAAAAAAAAACATTTAATAATATATATATTATGTTAAAATAATCTGATGTATAGAGACTATTGAGTATATTATAAAATGCACTTAAATGTAATACAATATGTATTGTAATAGTATTATAATATTCTTATTATCTCTTGAGTTGCCCCTTAATGGAAAAAATATAGTAGCTATTTCTGCTGCAACAGTATATGTGACTGATTAATAGAAATAATATCATGCAATCTGAACAGTGGAGGGGGAACAGACTTTAAA
The DNA here is from genome assembly GCF_001515625.1 of Sinocyclocheilus rhinocerous. Taxonomy (NCBI): domain Eukaryota; kingdom Metazoa; phylum Chordata; class Actinopteri; order Cypriniformes; family Cyprinidae; genus Sinocyclocheilus; species Sinocyclocheilus rhinocerous. The sequence continues at coordinate 1,583,513 of NW_015655401.1, forward strand.
GAGTGGATTCTACCGCAAATCTGTAAATCTAACTTTTGCAGCTGGACATTGTTAGTATGTTCTCTTAAATTATGTTAGAGCATCAATGATGTTTATTAGTGAACACTCCAAGCGTTTGACACTAGGAATATGAATTGAGGGAAGCAAACTTTGGCTTTTAGTTAATTGTCATGCCTTCAGTGTAGAGTGTTACATAAGAATAAAAGGGGGTTTATGCTGGGACAGATGTGGGATAGCTCTGTATCAGGGTTTCAGCCCTCATCAGGAAATACCGGACACTAGCTTTGATTCATGGTCGTTTGAGCTGTTCTTATAAGTGGTTTTATTTGTTATGTGGTGTTGTTACATGTACTTCTCTCTGGAACAATGGCCTTCCAGCTACTGTGCTGCTGCTGCAGCTGTGGAACCAAAATATAAATGACCACAGTGCCTGCTCAGCAGAGAAACTTCCTCTTTTCAATTGTTGACATTGTGAAGCAGGACATGTAATCTTTGAAAAAGCAGTGCTCTCACTACATCTATTTAACCTCTAGAAGATGGAATGGTAATATATAAAGGAAGCCGTGGGTACTAAATGAAGCGTGTGCAGGATGTTCATGTGGCATTTCATAGCAAATGTTCTGTAACTTGCCAAAGGGAACGCAAAATTGAAAACAGCAGGTTCTCCACATGGCTGATGTCATGGAATATTGTCAGATTCCAAGAGTCTTATGAACCGGTGCTCTTCTGGAAGCTAGAGAAAGTTTAAGTTTATTGTTTAATTGTTTTGTCATTTGCATCCCATTTGCTGTGAAATGTGTACTTGGGGTAAAATGTTTGGCTAATGCTTAACCTTTTGGAATACTGTGGCATAAATGCTCATCTGCACGTTAAAATGAATGGACACTGTACAAATTACATGGAATAATAGTCTAATGCCAAGGTAAATGGATTTTATTTGGACAGATGGCAGATAAACCAGCACATAGATTGAATTAAGGGAGGCAACACATTTTGTTAGCCCGAGCCCTTTAGAAATGGACAACTGTTCAAAAGTTTGGGGACGGTAAGAATTAGTTTGTTTTGAAAAATTAGTACTTTTCAGCAAGGTTGCAATTAAATTGATTAAAAGGTAAAGACATTTGTGTTGTTACAAAAGTTTTATATTAAACATAGTGTTTCCTCTAGGATTTTTTCCAGCTGTGGTGGCAGGACTGTTTCCCATGGACCACGCCCCCTTCCTCCTGGTGCTTATACCTCCCCACCCACGAATCGCGTGCACTCAAACTCAGAATTACATTTATTTGAACTAATAAAGACAATAAGAACAATTTAAATAAATGCCAAGCAATAGCACAGACAAAAAACAAAGTACTGTTAATTTAATTTGTAACACTCAAGTTCTTCAGGTAGGTCTAACAGTAATATTTCAGTACAGAATTACTACAGAAACTGAATCTATTCAACTGTAAAGTAACACTGGATAGTCTTCACTGTATAAATAATGCTGGGTACACACTAAAAGATTTTAAAAATCTTATAAGAAATCAAAATCAGCCCGATTATCTTGTGGTGTGTACCCAGCATAAACAGTAATGACACAGACAACAGCAGGTTTATTTAGGCTGCTGTCTTTTTAAGAGCTTGTGCACGGATCTAATACTGTTACACGTGTGATTTGCTTCTCAACGGTTTAAATTCACTTAATACCCTATAGACCGACTGTTTACGTGAATACAGCCGTGGCCAAATGTTTTGAGAATGACACAAATATAAATTTTCACAAAGTCTGCTGCTACAGTATTTTTAGATCTTTTTGTCAGATGTTACTATGGTATACTGAAGTATAATTACAAGAATTTCATAAGTGTCAAAGGCTTTTATTGACAATTACAATAAGTTTATGCAAAGAAAGTATTTGCAGTGTTGACCCTCCTTTTTCAAGACCTCTTCAATTCGCCCTGGCATGCTGTCAATCAACTTCTGGGCCACATCCTGACTGATGGCAGCCCATTCTTGCAGCATCAATGCTTGGAGTTTGTCAGAATTTGTGGGTTTTTGTTTGTCCACCCGCCTCTTGAGGGTTGACCACAAGATCTCAATGGGATTAAGGTCTGGGGAGTTTCCTGGCCATTCACCCAAAATTTCGATGTTTTGTTCCCCGAGCCACTTAGTTATCACTTTTGCCTTATGGCAAGGTGCTCCAGCATGCTGGAAAAGGCATTGTTCCTTACCAAACTGTTCTTGGATGGTTGGGAGAAGTTGCTCTCGGAGGATGTTTTTGTACCATTCTTTATTCATGGCTGTGTTTTTAGGCAAAATTGTGAGTGAGCCTACTCCCTTGGCTGAGAAGCAACCCCACACATGAATGGTCTCCGGATGCTTTACTGTTGGCATGACACAGGACTGATGGTAGCGCTCACCTTTTTTTCTCCGGGCAAGCTTTATTCCGGATGCCCCAAACAATCAGAAAGGGGATTCATCAGAGAAAAAGACTTTACCCCAGTCCTCAGCAGTCCAATCCCTGTACCTTTGGGAGAATATCAGTCTGTCCCTGATGTTTTTCCTGGAGAGAAGTGGGTTCTTTGCTGCCCTTCTTGACCCCAGGCCATCCTCCAAAAGTCTTCGCCTCACTGTGCGTGCAGATGCACTCACACCTGCCTGCTGCCATTCCTGAGCAAGCTCTGCACTGGTGGTGCCC
>NW_015655401.1:1587180-1600787 GCF_001515625.1 Sinocyclocheilus rhinocerous
TCCAATCCCTGTACCTTTTGGAGAATATCAGTCTGTCCCTGATGTTTTTCCTGGAGAGAAGTGGGTTCTTTGCTGCCCTTCTTGACCCCAGGCCATCCTCCAAAAGTCTTCGCCTCACTGTGCGTGCAGATGCACTCACACCTGCCAGCTGCCATTCCTGAGCAAGCTCTGCACTGGTGGTGCCCCGATCCGGCAGCTGAATCAACTTTAGGAGACGGTCCTGGTGTGTGATCTCTAGCCTTGTCCTCATCAACACTCTCACCTGTGTTAATGAGAGATTCACTGACATGATGTCAGCTGGTCCTTTTTTGGCAAGGCTAAAATGGAGAGGAAATGTTAATGGAGAAGAGGGACTTTGCAATTAATTGCAATTCATCTGATCACTCTTCATAACATTCTGGTGTATATGCATGCATGGTGTATAATTGCCATCATAAAAACTGAGGCAGCAGACTTTGTGAAAATTAATATTTGTCATTCTCAAAACTTTTGGCCACGGCTGTACTCGCCAAGACAGGCATTTTGACAATTTTGTATGTATTTTGGCCGTTTGCGCGCAATAAGGTGCAAAACATAACTCAATTCTGTCATTGCGCGCTGTTTCAGAGGCGGCTTTATGTGTGTGCGCTTTGGGTGTGGCTGCACTGAAAACAGTCTATAAGAGAGCACGGGAGTACTGTGTATGGTTCAATTTCACATCTTTTTGCGCTTGAAGTGCTTAAAGTCACTTGAATGTTTAAATTGGCAAGACTTAAGCACGTACAAATGATACATTCCGTCATCTGTCATTGCGTTATAAGCGCGGAACCTGCGGGAATGAGTAGAATTATTATTAATACCCGCAATCTTGCACCGAAATTCAAGCCCTGCTTCTGTCTCCTCCGCTAATTCCTCGACTGTGAATGATGTGAGTGGCGTCATTGTGATGTCACGGAGAAGCTGCAGCCGTGGCGGGGATGATTTTTGGTGTGGCGGCCCGCCACGGCAGAATGAATGTGGCGGAAAGACCGTTCTTTCTATTCATTAAGGAATTTGGTTTCCTCAAATATTAAGCAGCACAACTGCTTAATATTCAACATTGCTAAGAAAAATTTCATGAGCAGCATATTAGAATGATTTCTGAAGGATCATGGGACTGAGGTAATGGCTGCTGCAGTTTCAGCTTTAACAATTGTTTTAAATTGTAATATTTCACAATATTACTGTTTGTACTTTGTACTGTATTTTTGATCAAATAAATGCAGGCTTGGTGGGCATAAGAGATCCCTTTCAAAAAACAGGCAAACACAATCTCTTACAGACCGCTAGCTTTTGAACGGCAGTGTAAAATTCAATGGACAAGTTCTGCTAAATTCTATTTAAGTTCACTGCTAAACCTCACTTATCAACACATTGCCAGCTGTTGATGGCCTTTTGATGGCTGTGCTCCCAGTAAACAAAACCAGAAAATTGGTGGCATTGTTGGTTCATTTGGAGAATTTCATTATTTCATTATAACACTTCACTTGGGGTGAGGAACCTGACACTACTTTGTACTACGCACTGGACGCCCTGTATGTTGTGAAACCTGATCGTCTGTCTAGTCCGCCAGCTTGTAAAGCCTGATGACCATGTGGTGACCTGCTGAATCAGTGGTCTGAGATGTTCTTTTGTAGGCAGGCAGTGGCGTGTCATCTGTTTGCTTGCTAATCTCCCACACGCGCCGAGTGTGGGTGATCCACAAAGGGATATGCAGATCTGTCCACTCAAGCTGAATACTGAGATGACATGGATGGTCATTAATATTATGTTTCAATGTTATACAGATAATTGAGAAGAGACCAGGCCACAGTCGGAACCGTGTTTTCAGGGAGGTGGAAATGCTCTACCAGTGCCAGGGCCACAGGTATGGGAATCCCTGTGTGACACTACTGGTCTGTTCAAAACCTCTCTAAGGCAAAATTGCATGTAACGGCCACAGAAATCCCAAAGTGCATTGCAACAAACTCTGTGGGGGGGAAAAAATAAATCCAAACGAAATTTCGTTTAATACTCTAAACTAAATGATTGATTTGAGAATTGCTCTGATATAATTACTGATTATTTTTCCCAGTATTTATGCTTTTTTTTTTATACTTGAAGTATTATGCAGTTAGCTTAGCTAAATGCAAACAGCATTGAAATCAATTGTGGTTGAGTATTGTGACTGTCAGGATGCTGCCTTAAAGACTGCTGCCTACATTGACCACAAGACTGCTTACTTGGTTTTGGAAGAACGCTTGTGAAGCTCATGAAGACTAATTGGAAAAAGCTTCCTGTAAGATACCATGACTAATGTTAATTTTTTTTTTTCTCACCACAGAAACATTTTGGAATTGATGGAATACTTTGAGGAAGAGGACAAATTTTATTTAGTCTTTGAGAAACTGAGAGGTGGTAAGTTGTTTTTTTGTGTGTATGGAAATTAGTACTGCTGATATTGTGCATTAAAATACAACATTTATGTATTTAAAATACAAAGTTATTTTTTTGATAAAATACATGCAGCCTTAGTTAGCACAAGACATTTGAAAAACATTTAAAAAAAATCTTACCTACCCTAGACTTTTGAACGCGTGTGTGTGTGTGTGTGTATTCATTTTGTAATTAATCTATAATCCTAACTCTTCATGCATCCATTTGATTTCCCAGGTTCTATCTTGACTCACATACACAGAAGACAACACTTCAATGAGCAGGAAGCCAGCATAGTGGTGCAGGACATCGCCAGTGCTCTGGACTTCCTACACAACAAAGGTTGAGAACGTTAGTGTTGATACAACGTAATGTTATCATGCACATATATATATATATTACCAACATAGATGATTGTTTGTTATGTCTCGTTATAGGGATGGCACATCGAGACCTAAAGCCAGAGAACATCCTCTGTGAACATTGTGACAGGGTGAGTCTCTCTCTGTACATGAGGAGACATGAGACATCTGAGGAGAACACGCATGCACTGCATTTCTGACCAGATTTTTGACAAATCTGTTTGGTACAGTAACATTTTATGTGCTTTTTGTGCTCTAGAACAAAAACATGAATTGAGCCGGTTATCTGTTTAGGAATACTCAATGGCCTACTTCTTAACTCATTTCATTTCAGACTGTGGCATTTGAGATTTTTTTTTTCTTTCTTTTCTGTAGATCTCTCCAGTGAAGATCTGCGATTTTGATTTGGGTAGCGGGATCAAACTGAATAGTGACAGCTCTCCCATCTCCACCCCTGAGCTCTTGACTCCAGTGAGTTTAACCCATATTAATGGTTGACTGATATGGACTTTTTGATTGCCGGTATCTTAGATAGCAGGGTGGCTGATGACCTATATATCACATCACACCATTTAAATAAATGGTAAATAACACATGCTGCAATGAAATTGTTAGGGTTAGTATTTTATAATGTCAATATTTATGACATTATAGAATTTTTCATTAATAAAAATTTTAAAAATGTGAATAGCAGACCGATAGGACCGATGTAGGACAAGGAAAAAGTGAGAGGGAGTTGTGACTTCAGCCAGAAAGGATCACATATTTTGCATTTTGATTAAATATTTTGAAGACTTATTCACACTTATGTTTCCATATGTACATATTGTGTCACCTACATTTAATTTGGTGTTACATAATTCAAGGCACTAAAACTAGACAGTTTTCCTAGATGTCAAAACAAGAAGAGCAGTGATAAAGGTTATTGGTTTAAAGCTACAGCCAATAAACCTCCAAGGGATCACCTCCAGTAACTGAGTTTTGTGAGGGTTGAACATGTTTTGATGTTACCTTGGGTCACAGAATTCTCAAGATTACAGATCAAGGAACACAGTAGACTAAAAGCGGTTTTATCAGCTCTTGAGTCTGAATGGAATGGGCAAAGGTCTTTGAATGTGAAGGCCTTCATGTACAAAGAGTATAAACAAAATTCCTCATGGAGGTCCTTTCACCCATACCTCAATCTTCTCACCACACCCTGGGGTTTTCAGATGCTTTTGAAGTGCTCAGACTGGTTTACTAGAGGGTTGTGGTTTTGTATGGTCTGTTCTTTCTGATGTCTACAGAGTTTTTCCTTTCTTGGAGAATTTCCTCTGCAACGGGAAGTGGGTGGGTCAGAACTTGGATGGTACGTGGCATTTTACCTTTTCATCATTTAATTTCAACTGATTTGAAGCATTAACGTTTCCCTCTGTAGCATACCATGTTAATGGTTTAGTTCACCCAAAAATAAAAAAATTGTCATTTTACTAACAGTCATGTTACTGAAAACCCATAAGACATTTGTTCATCTTCGAAACATGCAAATATATATATTTTTTTAATGAAACCTGAGAGATTGTTCGTCCATTAAAAGTTATTACCACTAAAATATTGATAGTTCATAAAGTTTATGAAGACATCTTAAAAGAAATCTAAATGAATTGAGCAGTTTAATCCAAGCCTTCTGGATAGGTACACTCACTTTGTATGATGAACCAATTTAATTTAGCCATTTAGTCATATTAAAAAATGCAACCTACATGTTGTCTGGAAACACCATTTTTCCTTATCATTGCCGGACTGTCTGATTTGTTGAATCACAGTGTACTACTTTTCCTGATGTGGGACAAATACTATAATTATGTGCCTAGTGGAAGTGTTCCAATTGTGCTCCCACAATCAGGTGATCTTGTATTAGCTTTGATTGGTTAGCCAAGAGCTCTTACATCAAATTACAAGGGCCACTTACGGTAAAACTACACAGTCACATTTTACCATGGCACACTCTATTGTTGGTTATCGCATTTCCGATAAAGTGATACCCCTGACACATTTACAGAGCTTGGATGGTTTGAGGGAACGTGGCGTGTGCTTGCGAGGTTACTGAGGCTTGGCCATTGATTTGTCAGGGTCGGAGAGATTGCAGTCCTGGCTTGTTTTTTGGAATGTCATTTGAGGATATGTAGTCTCCTCCCCCTCAGCCTGCACCGAAACATCAGCATAACATCTTCAGCTTCCTCCGTTTGCGTCAGTGACTCATACAGTAGTTGTGTAACCATCTTTTACTAGACAGCTGCACTTCTATAAAATAAAAATAAACTGGTTTGCTCGTGTCCCGCTAACCTCTTCAGTTTGCTCTCACTGAGGGGTTTTGTTTGTTGCATTAAGTATTAGTGCACCATTCAGGATGTCCATTCGTAGGTGTGCATTATGTAACACTCGAACAGGGTTGGGACTTGTTTATCCCCAGCCAGTGTAGAGCGGCTTAAATCCTTTTTCTCCCCCGGAGCAGCAACCTTTTGGCCTAGTTTCCACATGACACAGTGCAGACCGCAGCAGCAGCCTGTGGGCCCTGCTAGAACAGTTGTCCGCTGACGCGTCCAGGTCTGAATCGCATCAGGCCACCCCAGCTTAACTCCGAACAATAAACTTGATAATGCCCTGCAGGTGAAAACAAACAGGAGGGGCCAAGCCGAGGGAGTGCTGGTGGCTCTGATAAATGTTGTAGCTCTAGATAGCTAGAGCTCAATGCTAAGGATTTTTTTCTACTGGCCCGGTCATGCCAGTGCTTCAATTTTTTACTTGCCCTGGCAAAATTTTCACTGGCCCTGTCACAAAAAAATAAAATAGTTGCTGTTATCACTGTTTTTGAACATTTATCTTTTATTCTAATAAATAAGCTGATATGACACCAAATTTTTAGACACCAATTAAATTTTACAATTCTCGATTCCAATTTTGATACCACAGCAAAAACTACTTGCCAAACAAATAAAAAGTTTTAACATTATTAAAGACTATTGAACAGTTAGTAAATAAGAAGAAATAAACAAATTACAAGCAATAGCACAATTAAATAGAACAAAGATACAAATTAAAAAGTGCCTTAGGTTTTTAGGTTTGTAGGTGTTTGGGTACAGAAACTGAATAATCGCATGTAAAATAACATTGCATATTCTTAACTTAGTGACGCACCAATCTTGATTTTTCATGGCTGATTTGATTTTTTATTTTTATTTTTTTTACAAACAAATTGCCTTATTTAATTAAGCAATATACAAGAAAGAATGAAAATGTCTGTAGCCATTTGAAATTGGGCAACCACTGCATTTTATTCACGAATGCTACACATGTAATGTGGTTTTTGATTCAAATTCATTTATATAATTTTAAAATCTGAAGCAAAAACAGAATAGTCTGACTTTAGCTTTGTGAAATTATACAACATAAAACACATCTGGACGTACCAGAAACAGCAGACGGACTGAATGAGAACGCAAATTCACTCTCTGACATCAGGTGGCGCTTCTAGAACAGCAGTAAAACAGCGTTTCCTTGGTTACCGCTTATTAAATACTACTACAGTATGCATTACAGATGCAAGATGAAAGCGCCATGTAAACTTTTCTGAAGACATTCAGTTCCCCTCAGAGATGCATTCATATAAACTCCCATCCTAATTCAAAAGGATTTTCTTCCAATATTGCGTGCACCATGAATAGTGAGTTTGCTCTGTCTGCTACAGTATTTTCTCCTCTTTGCTTCAGTCTTTAGCGTCTCTGGTCTCTGTTGACGGCCGTTTACAGACTTCGTAATATTTCCACACAAATGACATTTTGGAAAATGATTGCAATGCAGTTTGTGTGCAAGCCCGGAACAGAGACGGTATGAAATAAAATAAAAAATGTGTACTACAGTGTATAAATTATATATTGATTAATCATTGTTAGTGGTCGACCGATATATCGCCATGGCCGATATTTGGCATTTTTCAAATATCGGCATTGGCCGATAAGTTTTTCTGTTTGGCCGATGTGTTCGAGGCGGGACTTTTATTTTGACGGCGCTGAGAACGGCAGCGCTTGAGAGCACACACCGCTCACATTCTCCCTCTTTGGCCGATAATTCTGTTTGGCCGATGTGTTCGAGGCGGGACTTTTATTTTGACGGCGCTGAGAACGGCAGCGCTTGAGAGCACACACCGCTCACATTCTCCCTCTTGTTCGCTGTCGTCGTTCAGTTCTGTCTAATATAGATAGAACTGTTAAACAAAGGAATTAAAATTTAGGCTATACAAAAAAAGTATTATAACGATTGCTTTTAATATTATTAGTAATAGAAAGGCAAACATTATAATACTTTATAATTTGCGGTCAGCATTCAGCAAATGTGCATTTATATCATTTAAACAAATCTTTGAATGACTAATGAATATTTAATTTCACAAACCTTGCAAACTTAGTCGGATCCAGTTGAGAGATCATGTGAAGTGTGCATTTGTATCCTGCATGATCGTGTGTTCTCTGTGTGACGGTCGGTCCATGCAAATTGAACGCGGACAGGAGGAGAGTTCTGCTTGACTGGAGACGTGCGATCGACAAACTAAACTCGTGATTTCAAATTATGCTGCGCTTTATGCATTTGCCCACTGTCATATTCATGTCATTTTCACTGTGTGCTGTATGTAAAATGAGCATTTTCATTGCGTGCTATATGTAAAATGAGTGTTACCTTGGCTTTATTTTAAAAAAATAACAATAAATTGATTCCCAATGCACACAAACTTCCCAGGATACTGAGTGCCTTGTTGGTTACAGTGTTTACTTCCTTTTTAATGAGATTTTTATTAAATATTTATTATTTGTGAAAAATGCGTTGTCTTCTAAAGTATAAGTATGTTTATTTTGCACAATTATTTTAAATCCATTTTCAAATGATTTAAAATTTCTTAAATATAAATTAAATTTTTAAAAAATTATATCGGCCTCTCTGCTTTTAAGATATCGGCATCGGCTGTCAAAAAACCCATATCGGTCGACCACTAATCATTGTTAAAGCTACAAAGTTACTTCCCAAGATGGGTATTTTAACATAATTTTGTATGTATTTGTCCGTTCAAGGCGCCAACTGTCCTGAGCATCTTTCACACTGGTGACATGGTGATGGGACAGTAATGACTATGTATGTAGTAAACATGAAGTGAAACCAGGATTGTTCCTCTGCTCTAGCCACTAGAGTCCTTGTGGCCTTTAAAACCCATGGGGAGATTTGTGGACTTTTCCTCGCGTGTCTGAGGACTTTTACAGTACTAAAAAGTTTATTTTATTCTTGCAGTGTGGCTCAGCTGAATACATGGCCCCTGAGGTGGTGGAGGCCTTTAATGAAGAAGCTAGCATCTACGACAAGCGCTGTGACTTGTGGAGCCTTGGCGTCATCCTCTACATCATGCTGAGTGGATACCCGCCCTTTGTGGGTCGCTGTGGAACAGACTGTGGTTGGGACTGGGGAGAGCCCTGCCAAGCCTGCCAGGTACACCACTTACTTGGGCAAGATACATAGTTTTCTGGGAAAGTGTTCAGTATCGAAAGTACTGAAAGTTCAAAACTTTCCATTGAATCGTAGCAGGAATGACCTGGTCTAGCCATCTGGTTTGATAGTCAGGGTTTGACAGTCACTAAATCGTCACTAGCCCAATTGGGTTGCGTTGTCACAAGTTTATTCACAGACGTTTGCCAATTTAAAAAGGAAAAAAAAAAACCTTAGGGTTGATCCCAAAAAGTGATATTACTTCTACAAATTGATGTTTAATACCATTCATCATAATGTGTCCACAGTGCATGCTGTTTGAGAGTATTCAGGAAGGCAAGTACGAGTTTCCAGAGAAGGACTGGGCACACATCTCCCCTGCAGCCAAAGACCTCATCACCAAGCTGTTGGTGCGGGATGCCAAAGACCGCCTCAGTGCTGCCCAAGTTCTACACCACCCTTGGGTCAAGGGGGTATGTCCATTCCCTTCCAGCTCTAGGGCTTCTGACACTTTATTCAACCCAATTAATTATTTGCTGCTTTTACTGTAAATCATGTTTTGTGACCCATTTCTGTTGTTCTTCACCTTAGTGTGCACCCAACGCTGTGTCTGCATCTATATTACATCAGAGGTGAGTATTTTGCATACTAAATGTCCTGATATACTCACAGCAAAGTTCTTTTTCATTCTTTGCTTGGGGGGGGTAAAAAGATGTTTTGAAATACCTGAGCACACCTACCGGTTCAGTAATTGCCATGGAGCAATGGTACTGTAGTTCAAAGTTGTTTACCAGCCAGAGCAAACTTTTTTGTAAAAGTGAACCTTGTTTTATCCTGATGTTGTTGGAAATGGGGCAATGCCAGTGTTTTATTTTTTGTTTGAAGTATATTGGGGGCTTAGTGATACATTTATAAATTCCAGCAGCAATAGTTTTGACCATAAATAGCAGACCATTAATCATGCTTACCTGACCTTCAATGTTCTTTCTCCAGGGGTGGTAGTGCTCAGGACCTGACGTTCTTTGCGGGGCAGGCCGTAGCCATGAACCGGCAGCTGGCTGAGAGAGAAGAGAGTGAGGAGCAGCAACAGCTAGAGAATGAGCTCTCCTCGCCGCTTCTCCTCTCCTCTAGCTCCGGCTCCATGCTGCTGGCTCTTTCCTCCAGGTCCAAGCTGGCCCACCGCAGGAAGACCGCAGGCAGCCAGCACCGAGGGGCAGTGTGCGCTGCTGAACTGCGCCAGCTCCTCACCCCGCTTGTGACTGTGGGCGACTGTGCCTGATATCTACTATATTCTCCAGCCTCTGCTCTCCACTGACGACCTCTATCGGAATCTTCAGCTAGGCAGTGTGTTGACCTCTGACCTCTTTGCCCACTCACTTTGTGGGCTCTAAGCTCTTGTGAGAAGGTCTCATGTTTGTAGCACTTTAAAGCACCTCAAAGGCTCCCTGCAAACATAGTTTTGATTGGATAAAAAGCTTGTTGTGGCCAGGAAAAAGACTTGTTGACGTCTGAGAGTCCCAGGAATCTGTCGATTATAACAATGTTTATGAAAAACCTTGGGAACCAAAGGACTCAAGTTGCTTCCATTCATCTAAAGCTGGACCCCACCTATGCTATTTAATTTCTAAGCATCAGGAAAAACATTTCTGCTCTTTGCCTTTGAGCTTACATGGGACTCCCAGCGGCCGAAACATTTGATATGTACATATGCCACTGAGACTTATTTCTCCTTCATTCACTCACAAAGTGATATTGATGGCAGACTAAGACTATGTAACTGTTGCTGGGACTTAAGTGGCAAATGATTATTTCATTTTATTCAAGTTATCCAGGGCAGAAATTGCAGCCATGTTGTGTGGGGTTTCCCTAGTCTGAATTCATTTACCAATTTCACTCCACCGTGTTAACACTTATTTTCTGCCAAAAGCAAATCTCATCAATGTTTTCATCAGAAACCTCAGGATCTCTCTCTGAATGAGAAACCAAAGCAGATTTTAAAGCAGAAAGACTCATTCTATGTCAGTTCATTGGTGTTCTACGTTTTGTCCTCGCACTGGAAAGTTTTGCCTTTTTCAGGGAGACAGAGCAGTGCAGTGCAACTTTTGTACTTGGCCTCTCAGGAAAACAGGAATTGGTTGCATAATCATATTTCCTCCCCCTTTTCATTTCCTCATGCTTCCTCCCCCTTTTGACCTGAAATGCCATGCCATGGGGGGTTTAAGGAACAGCCAGCGGTGCATTTCAAGGTTCTGCAGCGAATTCTTAGAAATTCTCTACCATTTGCATTTCCAACTCAATTTTCACCGTTCATTTAGTTAGTCATTGAACGATTCGTGAATATGATCTCTGTCAATGACTCTATTCACTGCTTGAATAAAGGTGATAATTCCTTGAAAAGACCTTAAGTTCTCTGTTAGCCTCAATTTTGTACTTGTAGGCCGATATCTAATGAAAAGGTGAAGCTCCGATATGCAAGAATCCTCCAGACATACCAATGTGCCATGCTGCTATATTATTTTGCCCCGTCCTCTTTTTTTTATAAATTTTTATGTGCGTGCTGGAAAGGGAGATTTTCATCTTCCTTTTTTAAAGTGTCTGTTTATTTGTTTTTAAAAATTTAAGGATGTAGAACTTGTATGTTCTTGAACTTGAATGTGAGGATTTCCCCTTTTGTTTTTAAATTTTTTTTTTTTTTGGTCCTCAGTGACACAGACTCTTGTTACTGTTGTTCCACAATTTCTTGCTAAGGTGACTGTAGACACTATAATGTTTGATCAAATTTTTTTCTCATGTAGTGTCACCAGCAAATATGCAGATCAACCAGGAACAAAACCAAGTGCTCCTACTCTCTCTGAGTGAAGCAAAGACTATCATTATTGCTTTTTTCTAGTTTGCAAGTGTTTTGTTCTTGAAATGCATATACAGTTGATTCCTCTTTTTTTCTGATGGAAACCACCTTGGAATATGCTGAGTTTAGTCTTTCTTTCTGACAAAGACCTCATTATTTTTGTTTTTATTTTTTACTTTCAATTGCATTTTTTTTTTTTTTTTCATTTTTAATTTTCATTTAATTTTTGAACCCCCTCATACATGAAAATGACTAGTCTACACTTATTTTAAGGGCCAGTGGTGTAGCTTTCATGTTTATCTTGTATTTTCATGTGGTTGTACCATTTTTGTTTCTCATCTGACCCAGGGGGGCCAAAATAAAGAACATGGAAAATTGTTCAGCTAGAGTGGTCACAGCTTTCTTGTAAAAACACTCTCATAATTGACTACCTTAACTTATTATTATTATTATTATTATTAAGGGTTCAAGCGTGTTGTTGTTGTTGTTGTTGTTGTTAGAATGGCCAAGGATCAGCAATCTCCACGTAAAACTGATCGGGCAGACCAAAACCGTAAGTCCTTGAAACTTGGAGGGATGGTAATACTCGCACCGTCTTCAACATCACCAAGGCTCACCCCAATCGGCCTGACGGGTGCTACAGAAATCAAAAATACGAAATCGCTTATAACTCCTAAACCGTTAGTTGCAGATTCAAGTGCCTTATGTTGTTTGCTCACAACGATCGTCCAATTCGATTCGATCAATTTTCGGGTATTTTTGATTTTTTTGAAAAACCTATTTTTGGTACTGAATATCAATAATTATCAAAAAAAGTTGAACTATCGACTGTCCATCGCAAAGGGAGGCCAAAACATTCGAAGGAGGCGGGGCCACTTTTTTACTAAAACTGCTATAATTCTTGAACGGAATAAGATATCTTCACCAAACTTAGAACACATATGTAAGAGCACAATTTGAGATCACAGTACAAAAAAATGCGGCGTTTGGCCACTTGGTGGCACTATAACAGGGAAAAAGCTTAAAAACCGCTATGTACGCTACGCATCCGTTAGTCCTGACTTGAAAATTGGTATGGAGCCCCTTTGTCCAAATACCCACACTTGCGGTCTTGACCACTTGATAGCGCGTGCGTGCGACAGGAAGTAAGTGCGCAAGACCGTCCCAGACCTTAAAAACACCAAAGCGTAGTGCCCTTAATGCACACTAAAATTCCGCACTACCGCTCCGGAGCAGTATTTGAGACTTAAGCCCAATTTATACTTCTACGTCGAACCTACGCCGTAGCTTACGCATAGACGCACACCCATAAGCGCCTAACATGCACCTCTCCAAAAATCTAACAGCGCGTCAATTCTACGCAGACCGCAAGCGCTGTGATTGGTCTGCAAGAAAAATTTTGATCTGCCGTGGAACAAGTCCTTGTGGAGATTGAAAGAATGCCATCATCTCCTGTTCCGTTGTCTCCTTTTTGTAGTTTTAAATCATGATTTAATGATTTGATATTTATTTGCCGCCGTCACGGCTATAATGCTTCTCCGACGACCCGCTTCTTCGGCTTTTACCGTGGTACTGCGGGTTACACCAGCAACATGCCCGTGGACACTGCTGACTAGCGGTTTGCATGTGTACTGCACGTTGACTCGGACAACGACGCAGAAGTATAAATGAAAACTGACGCATAGCCTACGGCGTAGGTCCGACGAAGAAGTATAAATCAGCCTTTAGTGTATCCCATACACTAAGGGATACACTTTGCACTTGACCACGTCATATAACGTTTGGTCAAGTGCAAAGACCGCAAGTGCGGGTATTTGGACAAGGGGTTAGACCATGTGCTTAGATCAGTAAAATATGGCCCTATATTTCTTTGGTAAGTTCCCCTAAAATTGCATTTATAACCACTAGATGGCAGCAGAGGATCACTAATGGGCTCATTCAACTCACTAATATAGTGCTTTTCACAGGTTTTACTTTTGAATTTACATTTACACAGTATAAAATCACTGTTATAAGATTTAAAATCACATTTAGTCAGTTTTCCAATTTATACAGACATATCAGTTTTTTTAAATTAAGCCACATTATGATTACAGTTAAACCTGAAAATGATATATAAATTATTACAAAAAGAAGAGGACCAGTAAGCGAATTTATTTATCATTTATTTCAAATTTCTATAACTGCAACAAAATGTCTGTGTGTGTGTGTAAGCATGCTTAAGGAGTATTAATATAATAGTTTAAAGGGGTCATATGATGCTGCTAAAAAGAACAGTATTTTGTGTATTTGGTGTAATGAAATGTGTTTATGCGGTTTAAGGTTCAAAAAACACATTATTTTCCACAGACTGTACATTATTGTTTCTCCTCTATGCCCCGCCTTTCTGAAACGCGTCGATTTTTACAAACCTCATTGGTCTGAAAAGCGAGGTATGCTCTGATTGGCCAGCTATC
>NW_015655401.1:1600871-1602061 GCF_001515625.1 Sinocyclocheilus rhinocerous
CAGTGCGTTATGATTGGCTGAATACCTCAAGCGTGAGACGGAAATGTTACGCCCCTTGCCATATTGTGATGATGCCCTGTCAGGCCGGAGCGATGATTCAAAAACATGAAAACCCATTATAAACGAGTCATTCGTTGCATCCAGTGGGGACATAATTATGGATTATAATGACTTATACTGTCTTTTTACGCGTTGCGTTGCATCGGCGATTTCGACGAAGGAGCGTCCGGAAGGACATGTTGCGACCTCGGGCTGGGCTCGTCCACGGTGAAAGCCGATCCGGCGATCCACAGCGCAAAGTTGTATTATATTTGACATACTTCACTTTCAGTTTTACAGTCAAGTCCTTGTTGATGTATGATATGTCATATGACCCCTTTAACAATTTCAGTTGTGTGTGTTTCTCTGTGTGTGTGTGTGTGTGTGTGTGTGTGTGTGTGTGAGTGAGCAAATTCTCCACCGTGGATGTGTTTTACTGTCAGTCAGCCATACTTTTTGTGTTTGCTTAGACCCCAACAGCATCCATGTCATAAAGGCCTTAAAGCCTTCATTTAATTTGTATTCAAAGAGAACATCTGCATCTGTAAAGATGTTTTAATGATCAGCTTTTTTTCCACATTTCATATAAATCTAAATAGAGAAAGATTTATAGAAAAAGTTGTTGTTGGTTTTTTTCCCCAAGTAGAAACTCGCTGTGGATTTTCCTGGAACTTGTCAAGTGACATTTTGTTTACATTTTTCTCTCTTAAAAAAATATTCACACAAATTGCTTGTGCTCATTTGTCTCTATCACTGAACTTCTGTCCTTCATGTAAACGCACTGACATCATTTTTACGTGTCTGTGTGGATAAGATACTCATGTCACAGCTCTGGTAAACGTTTCATGATCCCATTGTTCACATGCATTAAAGGTCCCCTGAAATGCTTATGAACATGCAGCGTTACTCTGTGTTGACATCATTTTAACTGAAACAGGAAGACAGGGTGGGACATATCAAGCTGCCCCGCCCCTTTTTAAAATAGCCAATAGCCTTCAATTATATCACAGCTTGGGCTAGAGCCGTTCAGAGCCGTTGAGCTCCGTAAAGCCGCATTTGGCAGGGTATGCCAGCCACAATCTCATCCATATTGCTATAAAATATAGCATTCTGTGTAGAATTCAAATAGCTCCGATACATTTTGTGGTCTG
>NW_015655401.1:1603671-1617225 GCF_001515625.1 Sinocyclocheilus rhinocerous
ACGTTTGAACGTTCTGTTATAATGCTACTCTGTGCGGTCGTCACCGGTCTATTAAAACGCACAAAATATTAAAGGTCCCCTGAAATGCTTAGAAACACGCAGCGTTACTCTATGTGTTGACGTCATTTTAACTGAAACAGGAAGACAGGGCGGGACATATCAAGCAGCCCCGCCCCTTTTTAAAATAGCCAATAGCGTTCGTTTATATCACAGCTTGGGCTAGAGCCGTTCAGAGCCGTTGAGCTCCGTAAAGCCGCATTTGACAGGGTATGTCAGCCACAATCTCATCCATATTGCTATAAAATATAGCATTCTGTGTAGAATTCAAATAGCTCCGATACATTTTGTGGTCTGCGCCGACTCGCGCATGTGATCCGCTCCGTGCTATCGTGTCTCTGGACCGGAGCAGAGTGTGTGTGCGGTGCGGTGGTTAGCGTGACACAGTGCGAAACCAGACTTCTTTTTTTCCTCAATGAAAAGCATGTTTACACTGTTTGAATCGTTCCCTGTCCCCTATATAGTGCACTACGTGCCATTCACTGTACAGAAAATACTAATTCTGTGGACAAGTGACCGATTTCAGCCGCGGCTTCAGCATCTATTTTATAGTGTAGGGGGCGGGCGCTTCGGATTCTAGAGAGCATTTGATTGGACAGAAATTTTGATGAGAAGCTGAAGTACGATGTGACGTCAAAAAAATCGTTGAGCCGTTTTGGCGGAAGTGACGAACTGCAAGCTTTGAATGCTTATATCTTCTAAATGCGAATTTTGTCACTGTTTTGGAGCAAACTGCCTTATAGATAACCTTAAGACTAACATATTGATACTAACACCCAAAAAACTTTAATTTTGATTTCATGGGGACTTTAAGAGCATGCAGGTCACATACTTGCACATGTAAATGCTTACTGCCTGCATATCAGCGAGACCTTCACTTAGACAAATAGGTTGACTTGAGAGAACGTTTCTGAGTAACAGCGCAGGTGGATTTACTGTTGGGTAGGCTAAACTAGGGAAAATATATAGGTCTAATTTTAAAATATCCAAATGTGTTACTTTTATTTTTTGGGTCGTTATTCTCAGTGGTAATTACCACTATTGTAGTATATTATGGTGTTACAAAAATTAATTCAATAGAATGTTTTTAAAATATTTTCCCCATAAGCATAAGTTAAAGGGAGTCACTGATACTGCAGGACGTGCTCGCAAGACTACAGAATGTGATTTACCTGAATATTTCGTAAAGATGAGCGACTAGTATGTCAGAGTAGCTAATATTATGTCCTCGTGTTGATCAGAGTTTAAAGGGGTCATATGATGCTGCTAAAAAGAACATTATTTTGTGTATTTGGTGTAATGAAATGTGTTTATGCGGTTTAAAGTTAAAAAAACACATTATTTTCCACATACTGTACATTATTGTTTCTCCTCTATGCCCCGCCTTCTGAAACGCGTCGATTTTTACAAAACTAATCGGTCTGAAAAGCGAGGTGTGCTCTGATTAGCCAGCTATCCAGTGCGTTGTGATTAGCCGAATACCTCAAGCGTGAGATTGGATTTGAGACTTTAGTCTTTGCAACTTTACAGATCTTCTTTATGCACCAAGAGCTTGTAACACTCTAAAGAGAAAGGAAAAAATGAAATCGCATCATATGACCCCTTTAAAAAACAAAAAGCACAATCTATTTGATAGGCCTAAATCTGTTGGGAAACGACAGGGTTGAAATTAAGCACGAGCTCCCCCAAGTGTTGAAATCCCGTCATTATTTTGTCTAAATAGCTCATTTCAATATAATATAATTTACAGCAAGGGAAAGGACAACATTAACTTTTTTTTTTTCGTTGCAAATGTGAGATGCGGTAAATTATGTTCAATTCAAAATTCAAATAAAAAAAAAAACTTTATTGTCTATCCTAGAAGGCTGCTAAATTGTCTTTGACAAATGCTCATTAAAAACAAGTATAGGCTATGCCAAAAAAAATTTGGCATAGACATTTTCTTATACAAACTCTTTTTAACCAGATGGGAGTTGTTGAAAAGAATCATGGAGAGGATATAATGGATCAATATGAAAGGCTTTCCTTGAGATAAGACTTGTGAGAATTTAAACACATGGTTTTATTTTAGTAGTTAGTTGTTAGTAAAAAATGCTGAGAGGACATTATCAAATACACAAAGCTGTAGCTGTGAAAAAAGCATTGTTAATATACATCATCATCTGTAACTGTACAGAAGTCACGAACTAGTCCAGAAATAAGGTCAAGATCCACAAGAGCACCTGACATTAGACTTAAGAACAATAATTATTTATTACCCAATATTTTAATCCATGTTAGACCCAAGGTTGGGTTGAAACATCCCAGCATTTTTTAGAGTGTAGCGTCCATATGACATTTACAGATTCAGCCCAAGAAAGAATATTGAATTCTGTATAACATCATGCAAGAGAAGATGCATGGAGAACATGATTTATTTGAAGCATAGTTTTTAATTTAGGTGACAGAAATTCAGGTCGTTTTTCAGTGCTTCTGGCACACAAATATCAGTGCTGCAGTTAATGATCCGATGACAAAAACCCCTGTCTTGAACAGCATGTACCATATCAGCACTGGTTCCAAGACCCCTTATGAAGACAGAAACACACACACACACACACACATATTCAGTTACAAGACAATGGAGATTTATTTGTGAAACTCACTAGAAATAAAGTTGTAGATCTAAGATTCACAGAGTTCATTCAGTAGCAAAATAATACAGATTTTATAAACTACGTGAGATATTATTGAAATTATCAAAGACAACTGTTGCAGAACTTTTTAACTTTTTTATCAATATTCAATTAAATTATTTTTCTGTTGTAATTCACTTTGGGAACATATAAAAACTTTAATATGTTGTAGTGTAATTCACAATATTTTTCTAATGGGTGTTATATGTATCATAGGTCGGAGCAATGTCTTAGCAAGACAATAGAAGAATTAAAATATATTGTATTAAAATTAGGGCTGCACGATGAATCGCATGCGATGTTTAACGCGCATCTTATCAGTAAAGCTGGTTCTGTAATCAGCGGTAAATCTCCATCACCTGCGTGCTTTCACATTGAGCAGCATTAACTACACAGAGCCGTTGTTCACTGACGAGCTGCGCAAAACCATGTTCATATTCGCGCGATTTTTTGCGCAACTCGTCCGTGAACAACGGCTCTGTGTAGTTAATGCTGCTCAATGTGAAAGCACGCAGGTGATGGAGATTTACCGCTGATTACAGAACCGGCTTTCTGACAAGATGCGCGTTAAATATCGCATGCGATTTATCGTGCAGCCCTAATTAAAATTGTCAACAAAAGTTATATTTTGGTCATCCTGCAAATTGCTTTGTACCATTGCATTCCTGGACAAAGCCAATAAATCAACATTAAAGAAATAGTTCACCCACAAATGAAAATTTGCAGAAAAATACATGTAGATGACTTTGATTATTCATCGGATCAGAATTGGATAAATTTAGCATACATCATTTGCTCACCTATGGGTGCCGTCAGAATGAGAGTCCAAACAGCTGATAAAAACACAATAATCACAAAAATCACTATAATCCACACAACTCCATCAGTTAATGTCTTGTGAAGTGAAAAGCTGTGTAAGAAACAAATCCATCATTAAGACAAACTATCCATTCAAACGAGTCCTCTATCCATAATATTGCTTTCTTCAGTGAAACCGTCTCATATTTTGGCCATGAAGCGACAGTTAAAAGTAAAACGCCTTAATGATGCATTCACTGCAGAGGACCCATTGGTGACCAAGTGATGTAATGCTAATTTTCTCCAAATTCTGGTCCGATGAAGAAACAAACTCATCTACATTTTGGATGACATGAGGGTGAGTAAACTGTCAGCAAATTTTCATTTTTGTGTGAACTTTTCCTTTAAAGTAAATGCTACTTCAATGATTTATTTCAATACTCCAAATTCTGTATATGATGGATTAAGTCTCAGATATTTAAACTTTTGATATATTAAATGAGTTAATGGAGAAACTTACTTGATGGTGTGAGGCCTTTGTATGTGGTATTAGTCGAGGCTGATGTTGTATGCAGTTGGTAAGTATTCTGATATGTAAGTTGAAGAAAAACCACAGTCTGAATCACACGCACACGCACACACACACACAAAATTTTTCAAGTTATAAAATTTTCCAAATTTAATATTTTTAGAGAGCCAAGAGGATTTCACACTTACCTTCCACTGTTACATAAACCATGCTCTTTGAACCAGGCGTCTCTGTTTGGCAGCTATATATTCCTGAATTATTCTTATTTGCACTGTGAACGTCTACAGAGAGATTGACACTGTTATTCGAAGACTTTAGACTATGCTTAATTTGTTCTTCTTTCACCAGTTTTACATGGTTTGATGGTCCATGGTAAAGTTTTGACCGGAGCAAACACTTGGTTCTCCACTCACACTGATGCTGGGCTGACAGCCACCTAAAATAAATAATGATAGACGTGTAGCTCTCCAAATACATCTGAGTAAAAAAGAGTTTATATACATTTTTTGAAACTTACCACTTGTATGTGATGGAATCAACAGCAGCAAAATAAATTTCAGAAAGCACATGTTTGAAAAGTGAACTGAAATGTGACCATTGAGGTTTGAGTAGAAACAAACTCTGCAGAGAGACAGGAACTTGCATGCCATGAACAAATGACCCAAGCTGTGGCTTTATTTTATCGGCTGATTAGCCATGAGATAGATTAAGCAATAAAAATCCCTCAAAATTTCAGGTTTTAATGAAAAGGTCATCTAATTGACAAATCACTTGTATAAACAAGCATCTCAATACATCTATATATGTATTCACAATTCATACAAAACATCTTGTCAGCTACCAACTGTGATTATTAAATGTAGGCTAATGACTAATTATTGTTATACTATATAAGCCTATAGGCTATTTACACACTGCCATTCAAAAGCTTGGGATCAGTAAGATTTTTAATGTTTTTTTAAAAGAATCTTATAAAGCTGCATCAAAAAGCTGATCAAAAATACAGAAAAAAACAGCAATACTGTGAAATATTACTACAATTTAAAAGAACGCTTTTCTATTTTAATATACTTTCAAATATAATTTATTCCTGTGATGCAAAGCTGAATTTTCAGCAGCCATTACTCCAGTCTTCATTGTCACATGATCCTTCAGAAATCATTCTAATATGCTGATTTATTATCAATGTTGGAAATAGTTGTGCTGCTTTTTTTTTTTTGGAAACTGTGATACTTTTTCAGGATTCTTTAGTGAATAAAAAGTGAAAAAGAACAGCATTTATTCAAAATAGAAATGGTCACACTTGTGTTATTCGCGGTTAAAAGTGACAGAGCACGTGAAATGTAACTTTTGTTATTTTCATTAAAATCAATTTAGTTCAATAATATTTGTTCTTTTTTATTTAGTATTTTGAGAGAATTTCATGATACTAATTAACATTTATGCAATAATTATGATCATTTTTTCCCATTGAAAAATTTTAGAAATATATACATATTTTTATTAAGTTGTGGATTTGGATATTTAGACATTCTCAAAGACAACGTTTTTGTAAAGGTGTAGATTTTTTGTTTGAAATGTCAGTTTTTGCATTAATTTTACTACAGTCAAACCTACAGTGTGCCTATTTTGCACTCTTGATATTTTAGAGAGTCACCCCTTCATTGCTGTGCACTTTTTTCGGCATCTGAATGATTTGTTGATTGTACACACAAAATCAATTATCTGTAATTTCGTATTTTTGCGTATTTCCCATTCATTACCAATGACAGTCATTTTTGACCGCGAACAAAGTGTGACTATTTTTTACGACCATTTAGCTTTATCGAATCAACGATTCCACGACTTTTTTTTTTTTTTTGGTACCATTCCGATGAAGTAGCGATTTTTAAAATTTCAAAACATTTTTTTCCGGTCTAAAATGACCGAAAAACACCATAGGGTTAACCCCCCTGCAAACTAACATAATTTGAGTGAGTTCAGTATTTTATCCAGTATACTAAGACAATACTGGGGACATGAAAATATTGTGCGTAATACCCACGTACAGTACAAACATTTTCAGTATTGTAAAATTGGTCTACACCAGTTTCTACGTCATCCGGTTCAGTTTCTCACGTTGTTTTACGTTGAATGAAACTGCGCATTATTTTTTCCGAAGAGCGCGGAATTTTATGACCCGGTATTCTCCAAACACAACTACGCAAGATTTGCAATTTAGCCCTGGTAATGTGATAGACGACAGCGGAGGAAACGCGCCAGCCGTACGGAGAGGCTTAAAGAGACATCAGCGAAGAGGGAGAAAAAATTATAATGGCTTCAAGGAATGAGCATTAAAACCGACAAAATGGGAACTGTCATCGATTTATAATACAGAGATCTAGGTAAAAGTGTCTAATCTGTTGATACGTCTTCCTCCTTGGACGATTTATGGGAAATTCCGTGTACGTAATTTAAACCAATTTCGACTGTTTGGGATTAAGGAGTTGCCCGGTTAATGGCTGGCAACAAAATCTACGTGCTTGTCAACAAATATTGCTTTGACGTATGTATAATGTGGTTGTAGACAATAACAAGCTGTCTTTTATTTTCCATAACCCCGCTGGTGTTGTTATGCGGGTTTAGTAACTCTCGTTAGCTCGCTGAAGCGCAGGCCACATATCGTTAGCTTGTTTGGGCTAGTTAGCGCGTTAGCCGTGTTCACTCATTTCTGCTGCTTAGTTGGCAACTCAGTGGCTAACTGACAACATTAGCTCTTCAGCAGTCGAGGATTCACAAGAACGTCTCTTCTTTGCTGTCTTTACGTTCGTATAACGTACTTTTACAAAGGGAACACAATGTACCAAAATATGTTCGGAGTTCATTTTAGCAACTCAAGTTTCTTTCTCATACTTTGGTGGCGAGCTGAATTAGGCTAGCAGGCACATTTGTCTAGTTTATTTTCCGCAAGTAGCCTTTTATATATCGTTTCGAAATAAATATCTGACAGTGTAGCGCGTTTTTATTTCTCGAGCGTACTAAGAATCGGTCATAGATTAGACAAGCTTCTGAATCTAGAGGGAAGGCCACTGTGCAGGCCTGATATCACATTTGTTGGCGTTGTAAAACAGTTTTGTTGTCGATGCATGTAGATCAGGCCTGATCCGACATGAGACGATGGATTATAGTCTTAGCTGGATGGCTAACTTTATAGATTTGATAACATTTAATCATAGTTTATGATACGTATACCTTGTTATTGGAAGTGGAATTAATGCTACAAGTCCACAGGCAGAAAGTAAAAACATTGTTTTTTTAGACTGATATCAAATTTTGTGCATCTTAAAATGTTTTGATGTAAAGACACCAGTTTTCTTTCTTTGTCATAAGATGTAACATGTCAATAGTTAAATTGACAGTTCTTGATATTAAGATGCATTATTTCAGTGAATTCATTCTGAATGGATTACAAGGAGCATTTTGTTGGAAAGTCATTTAGATGTTTTTATATCACCATAAGCAATGAATATGTGCTTGACAAGGAGATCTATCTATATATCTGTCTGTCTGTCTGTCTGTCGGTCGTTCTGTCTTATCTATTTTAATGTTAAGAATATGTTTACTGGGCATGAATTCTTTCAAGTTTGTTTTTAAGCGACACTCTCTGTTGTTAAATTAAATTTTATTTGTATAGTGCATTTCACAATACATATTCTTTCAAAGCAGCTTTGCTGAAAGTGTATTAATGGTATCAAATGGTTTTCAGTGGTACAATCAAGACGTAATCTGTTATTGGTCAGAGATGAGTGTGTCAGATTAGTATCTATATGTCAGTAGTATACAGCTATAAGATAATACAGGTTAAGTGGATAGTTTTGTATGTCTATCAAAGGGAAAATAAAACCATGGATGGCATCATCTGTAACATCTGGTGAGGTGCCTCCCTCCAATAACAACACAACCAAGACACTCTATCCAAGATGACTCCGGCTGGGCTCGTCTTCACATGACCTCAGGCCTCATCTCGAGCTCCTGAGGGATGTATTTTTAGAGCTGGAAGTCAGAAACGCTAGATAACATTTCCTGTAGGGAGATAGTCTCCTGTTTCGTGTCTCTCAAATGTTCAGACTTATGAGTTTCATAGAGGCAGTGATGGTGCGGTTTTCTCCCTGCATTTTCATTGTATGTGTTCTGTTTTATTTGAGGTCTTTCAAGAGATTGAGGCTTTAAAACAAAGCAAATTGTGTTTAAGGACTTGTATATGGTTATGTATAAATGTTGAAATTCAATGTCTTACCACAGAGTGTTAAAAGCTGCCGTGTTAGTAGCTGTAATAGATTTAGAAGTTGTAATTGGTAACACAAGAAAGCTTCATTATTTAGCCGTGGCCCCTGAGATAAAAAAAATGTAGGTTATTTTTGGGGGTTTCTTTCAATATATTTCTATTTAAGAGTTGTTAAGGTGTCTTTTAAATCATTAATATATTAATGGGATATTTCACCCGGGAATGATATTTCTTTCCAAACCTGTATGTAGGGTTGCAAAAAGGTGGAAAATTTCCTAATAATTCGGAAAATTTCCAAAACCTTTGGAAAGTTTCTGCAAATTTTCCACCCCTTTGCAACCCTACCTGGTTGACTTTCTTAATGAGAGAATTTGTTATTTTTGACTGAACTGTCCCTTTAAATGAGAAGTACAATGTGTGTTCCTCACCACCATAGTAGAACATGTGCCAGTGCAGTTCTCTGTGTGTACTTTTATGCAGTCTATTTAGTGCTAATTGTGCCTTTTCTCTGCCCCAGATATTCTAAAGTGATAAGCTGATGTTCTGCCTGTTTCCTCTCAACGCAAACTTTGATACTTGGACTCAAGGAATGCCTGACACATCTCTGCAAATCCACCTGGAGGGGACGCAAAGGATGGAAACCGATGCCAGACACCACCTCACTTTTACCAGCTAGGGTCGTGTACATCTGTCCTTCTCCCAAGGAATGTGCTCCTCTATGGTTGGATTTAAGGAAGATTTCCATATGATGTCTTCGTCCTGAATTGTATCGCCCTTGGATTGTCTGCTATACCTTCCCTGTCTATAAAAGCAGTTAATGTCTCATTTAATCTATATGTGTAGAGCCGTGTTGTGGATAAGCCATTCCCTCCACTCTCTTTCTCTCTAAATTCCTCTCCTCCATCCCATTCCCCGTGCCCCTGTTGTTAGTTGTTTTGGTGGCTCTGTGATTTTATGGCAGTGGAGTAATCGTGGAGAGGCCGGGGTATCACAAGCTTATGGATTTTGATAAGAGAGGAGGAGGAGGAGGAGGAAAAGGAGAGGCGGAGGAAGGAAAGAGAATGTCTAAGACTGGTGGGAGCAGGACAGGGCATGGGGGTGGCCGAGGCTCTGGGACCAACTCTGGGGTGCTTATGGTTGGCCCTAACTTCCGAGTGGGAAAGAAGATCGGCTGCGGGAACTTTGGCGAGCTTCGACTTGGGAAAAATCTTTACACCAATGAATATGTGGCCATTAAACTGGTAAGTTCCTCACAAAAACAGTTGATATTGTGTTTATATTAGAAGTTAATGCACACTGACATTCAACTGCTGCTTGTAGTGTACATGCGTGCTGTTAAACATTAAAAAAGTGATGTGACGTGTAGCCAAGTGTGGTGTCCCATACTTGGAATTTGTGCTCTGCATTTAACCCATCCAAGTGCACACACACAGCAGTGAGTAGTGAACACACACCGAGAACACACACCCGGAACAGTGGGCAGCCATTTTTGCTGTGGCGCCCGGGGAGCAGTTTGGGGTTCTCGGTACCTTGCTCAAGGGTCTCTCGTGGCATTGAAGGTGGAAGAGAGCACTGGTCATTCACATCCCCCCACCTACAATCCCTGCCGGAACCTGCAACCTTTGGGTTACAAAATAAACACACAGTAGTTTATAACATCTAGACCACATTAAATTAATATGCAGTGCTTGTGTTTGCTTTTGTTCACCCAGTTCCATTTGGAAGAAAAATATTTTTACACTCAATCATTACCATGTAATTACTTGTACCTTTTATTCTACAGATTCCACAGATATAACTTATAAAACCTATATGCTGAACATCAATATATATATATTTTCTTCACAACACACAATTATTTCCTAACCTGTGGTGTGGAATATACTCTTAATGAACAAAAGATTGTCTTTTCGAGATAAAATGCATATTTCCATGCAATAGCAGTTTATCTTACAAGTGTATGAAAGTTCAAATATGCATGCAAAAACAATGTGCTGAACAGGAATCCTGTGACTTACTTTTTTTTTTTTTTTTTACCTACTTTAACACGTCTGATCAGTGATTTGCAGGCCCAAATGTGATCTTTAGACTTCAATGTAGTAAAATGTGTATTGAATGCTATGTATGAGTACTACACTTCTGTTGGTAGATGAAATTCAATAGCAGATTAGATTTAATAAACACTAAAAACAGATTTTTATAAAAATAAAATATATATTTACATTAAAAAAAAACTACCATTCAACTGCCAACTTTGGGGTTATGAATATTTCTTTATAATAATATAAATTATATGTTAAAATAAAAATATATATTTTAAGTTGTCATAATATTTCACAATTTTAGTTTTTTACTTTTTTTGATCAAATAGTGTAGCCTTGGTAAGCATATGAGATTTCTTTTAAAAACCTTATAAAATCTTACAGATCCCAACCTTTTGAATAGTAGTGTAAATATTTGTTTTATGATTGGTCAATGTCATATTGTGGAAATGGTGTCTTAGCTTCTTGGTTAGAAAAACGTCCTCTTTTTTTTGTGGTTAGTTGCTGTGCAAGCCATGCAAAACAATTTAAAAACTGTTCTTCCATATCAATATTTTAATTGGATTTGGTTTCAAGCCTGCATATCCAAAAATACACAGGGAAAGATGAGTTTTTTGACATTTTAGTATTACAGAAGTCTCAAATTCACTTCTCTCCTCATTACTTTTAACATGTTGCCAACTGTTCTGCTTTTAAAAGAAATGTGTGATCATGTAAGTGAGACATTGTCACTTTTATGCCGTTAAGCTCCGTAAGTATACAGAGATCCTTAATCACACTTACATAAAATGTAGCGACACATTTGGTGATAAGAGTGAAGCAATTGATGTATGGGTCTGTTGAAAACAGCATCATAGAGATGCTACAACACTGATTTCAGCTCTTCATTCTAACTCTGTTAAACAAGACAAATATCCTCTCTGGAGAAGCTGCATTAAGGCTGCATTACCCAATTACTGGTACTATAGAGGGTATCTTGATGTTGCTCTGATTTGACTCTTTATCAGTGTAAACTCATGCTGGAAATGCATGCTGAAAGAGTAAACCTGTTGTACTCCTCACTCTCCACTGCTGGGTATTTAATACATCCTGTGGTTTTTATGCAGTCTGTTTGTTTTTATTTATTTATATATTTATTTGGCTCTTCCATTCTGCCTCCTGCTTAGTAGCGCTTTCCTCCGCATGTTCAAAGCTGTTGGTGCCACAGATGACTCAACCCTGGATCCTGCACTTAACTGAACGCACTCGCACACATTCTCTCACTTACATTATTTATGTAAAAACCAGCATTCAGCTAAATGGACCACCTCATATTGATCGCATAACCGGAGTCTTCCATGCCTGGCAATATCCTAATGATGGAAGTCACATATTAGTTATCTTGGCCACTGAATATTTGCGTAAATATGAGGATTCACAACAATATATTTGCACAGAATTTGTACCATGTCAAGTTATTCATCTATGTTTTACTGCTTTTATGCTGAAGCAACGTTAATAACTGGATTCTTATTGCTACTTAAGAAGGTCACCAAAACTAATTATGTTAATTTTGCTCTTTTATAGGAGCCGATCAAATCCAGAGCACCCCAGCTCCATCTCGAGTACAGGTTTTACAAACAGTTGGGGAACTCAGGTAAGCAATAAGCTGTACTTCTGTCTTTTATCTTCTGTCTATTTTTCTCATATTATCCACCACACATTACTTTAAAACTTTCTGTTTGGCATATTAGAATATTTAGCATATTCAGACCACAGTTTGGGGCCATTTGTTTTTTATTCAGAGCATATGTTGTCCACATCCTATTTACAATTGTGAGTTGCTTTTAGCCCATCCTGTCCACATCCTCTTTTCAGCACAGATGACAAATGTAATCCGCACAAGCTGTGGTTTCTGTGCATCGATTGCTCTACTTGGTGTGTTCTTTTCAGACAACTTTTGATAAGACTTGCAGGACAAGAAGAGGCTAACTTATATTCAGAGATGTGAAAGGTTAACCTATAGCTTATTTCAACAGTCAGTCAAAGAATGCCTATTAAGGCTCAGATGAAATAAAGCCTACAGTTGCTGGTTGAAGCGTTCATCTTTTGCTGCTGTTGAGCCAGAGATCTCTGTTCCCAGCATTAAGGCCTCAGACCCTTTTTATTCTGCGTTTTTCATGAGGAGAGCTTTAGAAAATCATGACACTGTACACTTTCATATTCAGTCTTTCCTCTGTGCTGAAGTTGTATTGTTTATCTATTTGTGTGTGTTTGTGGTTTCTCGAGTATTGTGTTTTTGTGATTGTTGTCGAAGGTACTGTGAGATTGACTCAAGTCTCAGGCCAGACTAGGGCTCAGAGATATTGATAAAAATCACGTGTCTTGGTATTTTTCAGCGTTCTAACAATTTTTGATATGTATCTGTTTACATATTTGCTTTAAAGTTCTTCTTCATAAAGATTTCATTTTAAACTAGATTAATTTTTTAGATAATTTATTTATTAGGTAATGTCTTCACTTCTGTGAACATTGATTGTTGATGCAAATGATGTCTTCAACTGATTCATTGAAATGGACAGTTTGAAAGAACTGGTTAGCCTAAACAATTTAAACTTCCCAACTCTGTTTCTGCTCCTGAGGAGAATGAGAGATATTTAAATAGCTTTTGTTTAACACTGTCACGCTGTAGTCATGAGGCACAAAAAGTGTGTGTGAAATAGTGTTGTCAAAAGTACTGATGTCGGTACCATTTGGTACTGAAATTTAAAAAATGTGACAATGCCAGCATTTCCCGCTAGCATTTTGAGCACCGTTGAGCGAATTCTTAGACACCTCTGATTGGCCATTGGTGTTCACTTGCTCAACAGATATGACTGCGATTGGCTACAATGATCATTGCTTGGTGAAGAGCGTGAAGCGATGATCATTGTAGCCAATCACAGACATATCTGTTGAGCATGAGAACACCATGACCAATCAGAGCCGTTTGACAATCCACACAACAGCGCTCAAAATGCTAGCCGGAAATTAGGGCAGTGCGATATTGAAGAAAAATGCGATATGCAATACCTTGTTAAATAATGCGATATTCGATATGCGATACGATATTGCTTAAAGTGTGTAAAGTCAATTTAAATGATATTTTAAAATATTTAAAAATGAAAATTATATAACCAATATATGTTTCACATTCTTTCTTGCACAAGA
>NW_015655401.1:1618073-1637580 GCF_001515625.1 Sinocyclocheilus rhinocerous
AATTATATTTTAAAATATTTAAAAATGAAAATGATATAACCAAATTTGTTTCACATTCTTTCTTGGAAAAGAAAGAATCACTACAACTTCTGAAAGTGACCAGCAGTGTTTTACCAGTACATAAAAAGTAATGTCACAAATCTGAAAATGTAATTTTAACATCAATGTGAACAAAGTAGTAGCCTACTTCTTCATATACCACAGCAAAAACTATAGCCTAAGAAAGTTCAAACATGATTAAAGGCAAGTGAACAAAGAAAAGAAAAAAAGAACAAATACACAATTTACAAGCATAGATAGTATTATTCAACAGTACAATAGTATGAACAGTAGTATTCAGGTACAGAAATGTAATGATTAAGTGTAAAATAACACTGCATAGTGTTCACTGTATGAATTAAATTTAGATTAATCTTTGTTATAGCTGTGTTTTGTTATTTGATTAATTAGTGACATATTCAGCAGCACGTATTTATAGGCTGCTGTCCCTTTAAATCCGACTGCACGGATCCAGTATAATGATACACATCCGATTTCTTTCTCAGCTGTTTACATTCATTTAAAACATAACCGACTGCGTTTACGAGAATGATCGTCGAGACGGGTACTATTGACATAATTCTGTGTTATGTGTCTGTTCAAACATGAGGAGATGCGAAAGACGAATGTTCGCGCGCCGTCTGAAATGCGTCTCTCTGTGTGTGCGCGCGCTTTGCAAGTGTGCGGCAGAACTGAAGAGACGCTGCGCGAGATGCAGCTTGTGCGCGCGCTTCAGGTGTGAGTCAGACAGCAAGACGAGACGGCAAAGAGTTGTTTTCTGCAACTTATTGCACTTAATAACTCTTTTTAACGTCAAGCAATTCTCTGCTATATGCGTCGAACTAAAACTTTGACCTTTTGCAACATTTTGATTTAAGTAGCCTATTATTAAAATAAGGATATCGCACGCCGTTGCGATATGCATATCACGATATTTACATTTGCGATATTTCGATAATTTAGTGACATATTCAGCAGCAGGTATTTATAGGCTGCTGTCCCTTTAAGACTGACTGCATGGATCTAGTATGATGATACACATCCGATTTCTTTCTCAGCTGTTTACATTCCTTTAAAACATAACTGACTGCGTTTACGAGAATGATTGTCGAGACGGGTACGTCAGCGCATCTCTCTACAAACATGTGAGTTTACTTAAACAGTGATTTTACCCTCTCCTTGCTGATGAAGATGTATCAATTCAGTATCTAAGCTATTTTATTAATAAAAGTCACGGCGCAGGGTTCACAACAAGTTTGTGTCCTCCTGAATGTTTGTATGTGTGTACGCGATCTCCGATCACACAAAAAAAAAAAATAGAAATGATTTTCTCAGACGGACAACATTAAAAATCATTTGAATTATTATAAAAATAATTAAATTGAATACGTATGGATGACCGTTGATTACAATGAATGATCAGTTTATTCCCCTCATTATTAATAGTTTCCCCTGTGGGATAAATAAAGTGAATAGCCCTATATTAATAATATTTATTAACATTGTTACAGTGCACAGCATAAATGAGTACACCCCCTCTGATTAAATATAAAAGATGTATTTTCTTAATGATCACTAATATAATTCATAGAAAGATGGCAAAATTGAAATGTATTAAACATATTCTTAAAAAAAACAGAGAAATACATGCCATTAATATCTGTAAAATAAGAAACTTAGCCAATTTTTGTTTAAATGAAGGATTGCAGGATTGAGTACAACCTAGATTTAATTCAACCAAGTGTAATATTCTAGAACTTAATATGTTTTCCATAACTCTAAGTACACTGCTCTGACATTTCTTGGCACTGAGTGTACAAGTTCATGACAAATGTTCACATCTGTGCTGTTTAACTCCTGGAGGACGACCTCCTTAAATGCCCTGGTCTTTAATGGGGAGTGTTGCTCAGCTCATCTCTACAGAATCCTCCACAGCTGCTCAAGAGTGTTAAGATTGATGTCCACTGAAGGATTTTCAATTCAGGAGAATGAATATATTCATTATCTTCATGTTTACAAAAAAGCCCAACAATGCAGGGAATGAGAAGAGGGTAGCATCTTCAGTTTCAGGTTTTTGTATTACATCACACAGTGGTGTGTGAATTCATGACAGCGTTGATAAAGTACAACTCCCTCACACCTTCAGCACTCATACATCCCTATAGAAGAGCTTTACTACCACTGAACGTCACTGTGGGAACCAGGCACTTCTCTCTGTACTCCTCCTCTAGCAACACCAGAACATTTTGGATGCTGTTAGATCCGAAATGATTGAATTGGTCTCATGAGACCAGAGTATGGATTCCCAGAAGTCTGTATTTTGTAAATATGGGCCTTGGAAAAAGCTAAATGAGTTTATTGTGCTTTGGCTACAGTCGGTAGTTCTGGTGTGGATAAACAAAAACTCACTCATCACTAAATGAAAGCTTAAAGTGAAGACCTGATTATTTCAGGGGCCTTTTCACAAGTCCATTGTTTTTGAATTTCTGTGTTACTTTGGCTATATTTTCACACTTAAAACAATAATTTGGTATTCCTCTTGTACCATTGTCCTCTTTTATGCTAAGAAATAAATCTCCTGACAGTTCTCTCTCAAGTGGTTTCATTGTTGTCAGCATTAAGTCTGAGTATGATTCAGTGGGCCATAAAACACTTAATTATCAATAAATTACTTACCTTTAACAGTTTTGGTTCAACATACCTGTTGATCAATACTTGCCTTAACCTTACACCAGAGTTTTTTTTTTAGTTTTATTTAGTAACTTTCAGGAGGGTGTACTCATTTTTGCAACACAACATTTTATCACTTTGATAAGAAAATGGTATTTTCTTGAATAATTTTAACATTCTTCTTTGGTAACTGATCAAGCAGACTTGCTGGAATATTATATCTCTAAAAAACCATAACATGTCTTCTAAGCAAAGAGTAATTGCTGAATATGTTAAGTTTCAGAGGGGGTGTACTCATTTATGCAGTGCACTGTATATATTATCCCTTTTATAGTATTATGCATAAGTCAAAAACCAACAAGATTTTTTTTTCACCATGTTTCCAGTTTTCTGCCTCTGGTAGAACTTCACATTTCTGGTCCAAAAGAAATGTGAAGAATGTACAAACTGAAAGCACTGAATACTTTTGTGATCTATTTTCATTAGTTATTTTCAAAAGGCAAATACTGACATGGATGTTTACAGAGCAGAGGTCACCTTTTTAATTCCAATTGGAGAGATAGACATTTGTTTGTCTTTATTATTATTATTTTGTGCTGTATTATTGGTTACTGTGTTATTTCTGTTTCTAAAGGCAGCAATAAATAACACTTTATTATCTAAAGAGTGTCCATGTGATTTTATACATGATTAATTTTGTGAAATGAATAAATGCATAATAATCGTCATAACCGTGATTATTCCTCAGACAATAATCGTAAAGAGTTGTTTTCTGCAACTTACTGGACTTAATAACACTTTTTAATTTCAAGCAATTCTCTGCTATATGCATCGACTTAAAACTTTGAGCTTTTGCAACGTTTTGATAGAGGTAGCCTATTATTAAAATGATTCAGATATCGCATGCCTTTCCGATATGCATATTGCGATATTTACAATCGCAGCCCTACGGGAAATGCTGGCATCGTCACATTTTTTCAAATGTCAGCACCGACATCGGTACTTTTGACAACACTAGTGTGCAAGAAACACATGAAGTATACACCATGTTCATATGCACCTAATAGATTTCCCAGCCCATTCAGAGTCGGTACCTTAAATCTGTTGCCCTATAATACCTACCATACACAAAAATGTAGCGTACATCAAATGTCTTAAAATAGATTCATGTCTACCTCATATGACTTAATAATCACTCCTAAAACATCTAAGAATGCCGAACACCACATAACAAAAGATTATCGTTCCTTGTCTTTATGTAATCTTATTATGTAACCTCATTTTAGTTAATGCTGTGCTAAATTGCCAGTTTGTACTTATATTTCAGAGCTCTGTGGATCTGTTTTCTAACTGCATATATACGTGTTCAGAGGGTGTTCCTCAGGTGTACTACTTTGGGCCTTGTGGGAAATACAATGCCATGGTGCTGGAGCTGCTGGGCCCCAGTCTGGAGGACCTGTTTGACCTCTGTGACAGAACCTTTTCCCTCAAGACCGTCCTGATGATCGCAATTCAGCTGGTCAGTGTTATCTCTCACTTATATGAGACAAAGAAAATAATTTAATTTATTAGTTCCAACATGACATATACCTCTATCATAGATCACACGGATGGAGTATGTGCACACAAGAAGCTTGATCTACAGGGACGTTAAGCCCGAGAACTTTTTGGTGGGCCGGCCAGGGACCAAGAGGCAACATACAATCCACATCATCGACTTTGGGCTTGCCAAAGAATACATTGACCCTGAGACCAAAAAACACATCCCATACAGGGAGCACAAGAGCTTGACAGGGACAGCTCGCTACATGAGCATCAACACACACCTGGGGAAGGGTAAGAGCCACACACACGGGGAAGATTCGCTCTGTCGGGTCTTAGGGTTGTTAGAATTTCATGGGGGGATAAAGACTAAAGTACGCCTTAAAACCTAGCTTAGCTGTTAGTGACACAAATCTCTGCATGCTCAGGCACAGCACTTGGATTTAATCATGATGCATTGGTAAGATGCAGGTGCTCTTTTTGGCTAAGGATTTTTGCCTTTTTTTGATTATTTATGCTAAATTCATAAATAATTTTGCACATTGAATTAAGTTTCTTGTCTGACTGAAGACAGATTCTAGTGTAGCTAGCAGTTTCATAAGTCTTTTTATCTTGCAGAGCAAAGCAGACGGGACGATTTGGAGGCGCTGGGTCATATGTTTATGTACTTCCTACGAGGCAGTCTACCCTGGCAAGGTTTAAAGGTATTGTTGTAGGTGGAGTGAAAGAAATGTTTGCTCCCTTCATTCATTTTGATTTAGAGGTTTGTTTCGAAAACAAAAATTAACTGTGAAAATCTAGAAAAATGCTGTTTGTTTTATTCTGTTACATTGCTTTAAATATCTTAAACCACAGTTTTTTGTATATATGAGAGTAGGGCTGTCACTAACGATTATTTTTTTAATCGGTCGATTATTCTGATGATTAATCGGATAATTATATTAATTCCTTTGGGTAATAAAAATAGACCCAAGTGAACAATAGCCTTTAAAATTACCTAAAAT
Source organism: Sinocyclocheilus rhinocerous (assembly GCF_001515625.1). Lineage (NCBI taxonomy): Eukaryota > Metazoa > Chordata > Actinopteri > Cypriniformes > Cyprinidae > Sinocyclocheilus > Sinocyclocheilus rhinocerous. The sequence goes on from NW_015655401.1 coordinate 1,623,329, forward strand.
AAATATATAATAGCAATGATGCTAAAATAATTAGTTCAAATAAAGTATCAAAAGCGAGTAATCTTATGGTTTTATTGAACAAAACTGTTAAAATACATAATGCAGGGCTTAAAGTTCTCTGGCACTGTGCCGGATCTCCGGCTTGCAGCGTTTGGCTGCGGAAAAAAATTATCCTACATTTAAAAAAAACTTGTTGAAATCACTTTCGAGTACATGAGTTCGCCTACCAATGGTATGAGAGGAGCACAGCTTTCACTCTCAACCAAACTAACATTACTAGCCAATCAGAATTTTTTGCTCTTATAAACATGAGACGCGCATAATAGTATCCAATTCAGAGTCGCAGCCCTGATGAATGGAGAAGCACGACACGTTAAATAAGCTGCGAGGCACAATGTTCAAAGATGTCCATCTAACGCATATTTATATAGGAAAACTAATTAAAAAGAAGCAGAGCTTTGTAAACAGCTCAGAGTAATCATGTCATCTCCATAATAACGATATGATCACCAGGACAAATTTAGCGGGATTTTTGAAAAGGTCCTGTTCACACAATGATCTCTTAATGGTAACTTATTGGTAATTTACCAGTAAAGACTGTATGTGTGAAAGGGGCTAAACTCTTCCTCTGCATATGCTGTGAATTTGAATGGCTTAACGTTCATCTGGAAAAACAGTGTGCATTATCTCACTAGATTTGTAGCGTAAATCATTTATGAACCTTTGCCAACACAGGAGAATAGATCAACTTATTTCTAAATATGCCATTTATTGTACATCGCGATTTCAAAATAAAAGTTTCTGAGTTTGCATGTGGCCAAAGAATAAAATGTAACGCCCTCTGCAGGTATTTGTTATAATACATAATGTACTTAAAGGCACAAAAAGTAATTTTCGCCGCTAGAGGGCACCTATTCAAAATAAACAAAGAGACAAAGGCATAGTTTGATGACGCCGTGAGTGTGGAATCATGGGAGTTGTCATCTTCATCCTCATCCCCACAGCCGATGCAATCCGACGGGACTCGGGCAGAAATCATGTTCATGGATGAGCTAATCATTAGTTGCAGCCCTAGATTAGTTAAAATATTTCAAAATACAACTGCATTGTTTTACTTTTTGTAATTAAAAGAAATATTTTGTCATTGAAAATTTCTTAAAAATAGTATTGAAATATTGTCTTGTTCTAGTGAACCAAGTATCTGTATTTTGTCTCATCTCGTGAGCTAAGTGTATTGTCACACCCTAGTGTCGATAAGCGGTGATATAGCTCATAATTTTCCAAGTGTATGATATAGCTTTCATTCTTCAGGTCCATATATTCATGAAAAAAAAATCAGTTTGAATAAGAAAAGCAATAACTTTGCCATAGTAAGGACCCCCCTGCCCAGCCCCTGGAAAAAAGTTCAGGCTCAGGATTAATTTTTTTTTTGCTTTAACCCCTGATAATGTATTATAAACAATAGAACTAATGTACATTACCCTTTATAACAAATGACAGCAGAGTGCGCCAACGGCCTGACGATTGTTTTTACACTTTACTGCACGATCTAATCCTTGTTCAATATTGACTAAACAACATTCAATTCAAATGTCCACTTAATCTTTAATATTGGGCCATTTCTTAATGACAGAAATGCTACAGCCACTGTAATTTTTTGAATATGTGGACATCAAAACATGTAAACTCAGAGTGCGGGTTTGAGCTTTTATTTTGAAATCGCGATGAACAGTTAGCATGTTCAGAAAGATATTGATGTGTCCTCCCGTGTGTTTGCGTAGGTTTATAAATGATTTACCTTACTCAACGCAGGCAAATTGCATTTGAGGATTTTTTTTAAATTGAGTGTTCAAATTGAATCGAGGAATCGTGACCTATATCATATGAGAGATGAATGTCTCTCATCAGTTCTGCAAATAAAAACTGAGACTTAAAGTCAGGTAAAGTAAAAATCTATGGTTAGAGTTTCCCCTCTATTTAGTTGTCTCATTCTCTTAACTTTGTTTTGATGCTATCTTTCAAGTTTGAGAGTCTTATCTCACCCAGCTAATGTCTGAAACAGTCATGAGCCCCGCTATCTGTCACTATCATGGAAAGTCAGCAGAATAACCAATAGCTTTACAGCCTCGATAAGCTGACCTATTTAGAAGACAAAAAAAGATGTTTAAAGATGTGTTTGTTTACAGCTTTTTCTGGTTTATAGTGTAAAGGAGAAAAAAAAGACTGACATCCTTGTGACTTTCCTGTTGAATGGAACATACTAATCATAATTTAGCTTATTAAAGGGTTCCCACTATTATGGAAAATATGGAAATATCAAGGAAAAATTAAAGGGTTGATGTTCCTAAAAAGAACATTATTTTGTGTATTTGGTGTAATGAAAGTGAGCGGAGGCCTGCGGGCTAGAGTGAGCGGAGGCCGGCGGATTCGACGAAAGAGCGGCCAGCGGGTGGCCTAGAGTAAGCTGAGGCCGGCATTGAGTGAGTGGTGGCGGGCAGGCTTGCGGCAACCACATGTGACGACCCCGGGCTGGACTCCGCTTCGTCCCCGGTGAAAGCCGAGACATGTGGGGGCGTGTTAGAACAAGCCGTTTTAGGTAGGCGTAGTTGACTCTTAACTTTTATAAAGAATATCTCTTTGGATTTGAGACTTTAGTCTTTGCAACTTTACAGATCTTCTTTATGCACCAAGAGCTTGTAACACTTCAAAGAGAAAGGAAAAATTGAAATCGCATCATATGACCCCTTTAATAAATTAAAAAGTAGCCATATTAATTCTAAAGTAGTCTTAATTCTAAAGTAAATTTCATGAAAGTCTCGGCTCTAAAATATTCTGTTGGCTAGAAATTGTTCTTTGTGAGCTCAGTCTTTATAGAATAAGGATTTTTAAATTAAGTTTTCGAAGGGTTTCACTTGAAGCCCAAAGTATACTTCAGCTGTCTGTGTTCAACGATGGTCCGCGCAATCTTTGTGATCAGAAGTGTCCGTGGACAACAGCACAGGCGCACGGTGAATGTTGAGTCTACTAGGTGGTACTGAGCATGTGTCAAACTCGTCCATGCACGCTCATCTGCGTTTGAGTATACTTTTGAAAGCTGTGGCTGTACGGGAGACACATGGTAACTACATGGGTTAAGGTTAGGTTCAGGGGTAGTACCTATTTATTACCCAGTTATTGCAGTTACTGTAGTAAGTACATAATATGTACATGCCGAGCAGGACTGTGAAATAAAGTTAATGCTAATAGTATGCTAATAGTATAAAAGAGAGCAATTTACTGGACAAATGTCTTCATGGATTCCCAAAATGTTCTTATCTTTGTTGTGTCCCGTTTCATTCATTAAGGCTGACACACTGAAGGAGCGCTATCAGAAAATTGGAGATACCAAAAGGGCAACCCCTATAGAAGTGCTCTGTGAGAGTTTCCCTGGTAAGCAGGTTCTTTTTCAAATGGCCACATATCTTGTGCTGTCTCATCTCCAGTGCATTGCCTTAACTTTGACATCCTTTCACAGAAGAAATGGCCACCTACCTGCGCTACGTGCGGAGACTGGATTTCTTTGAAAAACCAGATTACGACTACTTGAGAAAGCTCTTTACAGACCTCTTTGACAGAAATGGCTATGTCTTTGACTATGAATATGACTGGGTCGGCAAGCCGCTGGTAGGTCTAATTGGATGTCATATCATAAACCACTTGTATATGATGTAAAAAAAAGTACATGGATGTTGAGTTTTCTTTGTGTCTATACAGCCGACTCCAATAGGACCAATGCCTAGTGACACACCTCTGCAGCCCAGCAGCAGAGACAAAGCACAACCCCAGACCAAAAACCAGGTGGGATAAGTCACTATACCTTTATGCTATTATTAAATTACACGCATCCCTTTTTTGTGTAATTTTATAGTATATGGTCAAGCGATAAGTTGTAGTTTAATTGCTTTGAGTGCCACTTTAAAATAAAATTAAGGAATTAAATAATGAAAAAAACTCTTCAAATTTACTAATGTCCATATTTAAAACAGTTAATTTAACCATTATTATTTTGTAATAAATAATTTCTATTTTGTAATTTAATTTCTGTTGTACTCATACGTGAACTGCACATTGGCATTTGTTTTTTTTTAACTCCGTTACCTTAATTTAAACATTATTTATTAATTTATTGTTAATTTAACTTTTTTTTAAACATTAACCAATTTAAATGTATTTATTTGTCAATTTGACAGTAATTTTAGTTTATATTTTAGTATTGATTTCTTTTATATGATAATATTTATTATATTTGACATAGAGAAACATTACTTTATGCAGTGTAATTTTTTTAATGTTTTATGATTCTCTTTTAAATCATGTCAACAGTATCTTTTTGTTTCACTCATCAACAATCCCAAGGCAACTTCCTGCAGCCAGAGTAGTTTTTGCTAGTCTGAAGATCTGTAATTTCCTCAAATGCTGTCATTCTTTTAGATGGTGGTATTTCCATGTCTTGGTCACAGTCCCTTAAATAAAAGCCCGTTACATTCTAAGTTTTGATATGATTGGCTAGAGCTGTTTGTGAAAGATAAGAGCTCAGCTTCCCTCTTCATCTGTGCATGTCGCGTGATCTCTTGGTTTTTCACTCACACTTTTATTTCCACCTCTGTCCTGTTAGCTAGAATAGTCTGCTTGTGCATGGAAGGCGTTCCTCTTTAAACTCGTTCTGTTCTTTTTTTCTTTACACCCTCACCTCTTTCACCTCAAAAACATCTCTTATGCCCTTTGCCACCCCTCACCCCTTTCCCCCATCGCTGTCATGCCAGTCTCCAGAACCTAAAGGAAGTGAGTCCCAGCCCACTCCTGTGACCAACAGGGAGCTCCTGGGGTCGCACCTCACGGCCGATAGGCTGGGGGGCTCTGTCCAGGTACTGGGTGTTTGCGCAGTACTGCATGCCGTTAGTGTCGATCGCCTCCTTTCTATGTTCTTGTTCTCTGTTCCTTTCATCCTCTCACTTGAGACACCTCTATCCATTTTTTCAGCTGTGAACACTTAAATGGTCTTTTCCTTTGTCTAACACACGTCACTTGCACGCTCTTGATGGTTAGGCTTGGGATCTGGTGACTTCAGTGTGAAAATACTGCTTGTATTGTAAATAAGTAGCTAAGCAAGACAAATTAATGTTTGCTTGTGTACTTCTAGTTATCCAGGGTGCAAATTTTCATTTAAAATATATTAGATTTCCAACTAAACTTGCTCATTTTCTGTGTTAGCGTATTTTCCAAGTGCTGTTCTTTCATTTTACATTTCCCCACTTTCTTCTTAACCGTCCCTGGTTGGTGCTAAGCAACCTGAATTTGAATTGTTTAATTATTTAAAAAAGTGTCCTTAATAGGTTACTAAGCCCCAACCCGAGTTTCATGAACTGATAAATATGAAGTGTAAGTTAGATTAAATAAATTCCAGTGTGTACTGTGGTTTTGTGTTGTTACTCATCTTTGCCAATCTGTATTAAAAACTCATTGCCTGCTGCCTTAAATTAATGTTCAGGTTATGAGCTCAACCAACGGAGAAGTGAATACAGACGATCCCACGGCGGGACACTCCAACGCTCCCATAACTGCCCCTGCTGAAGTAGAGGTGGCTGATGATACAAAGTAAGTACAGTTTTTACAAAACCATTAATACCCAAATTTCCCATACAAATGTTTTCTTTTAAATAATTTGCATAGTCTTCCATACTGAGCCGTTTCCCTTTCCTTTTTTAAGTGTATTCGATAAAGATAAAGAAACTGCAAAGATTTATCCCACCAGCCACTAAGGTTGCAGTGTCAACCTTATCAGTTTATCAGTTTATTAATTCTTATATTGAATCGGTCTTTTTGTTAATTCATTTCAATTCATAATTCAATTCTCTAATTGAAATAAAGCTGAAATATAAATATTAAACTTTAAAGTTAAAAATAATTTTAAATGATTCCTTGGCAACTAACTGAACTACAATAAGCTCAAGTAGTAAAATTACTAAAAATGAAATACCCACCAGTTACATATAGTTTTACACAATTGTGCAGTCTGATCCATGCTAACATTAGGAGACATTTGGGCCTGTTTTTGTCCTAGTGCAGTGGTTCTCAACCTTTTTTTCCACCGGGCCGCACTATGGTTCAAGTGCAAGTCTCGCGGGCCGCAAGCATATCATTTACATACTACGTCAGCAATACAAACCAACCTGATTTATAATATTATAGCCTAAATATTATGATATCTAATCGATTACATTCATTGAAATAAATAATTCTACTCCCCATAAATAACACCCAATTTTGTGAAATTCGGCTCGAAAGGAGTACAGCACAATCATTATGCGTGGGGGGGGGCACCCACTGGCAGACGAGCCACGAGCACTTTTTTATATGTTCTACATTTCATGTATTTCCTAGTGGGTTTGTAAAATTAGCTTTCAACTGCCTAACTAAGACGACGTTTGACAAGTTTGAGAATGAAGGGAGGAGATTGCAAAACCGTCTTCAACTCATTCGCTCTTTTCAGGTGCTGTTGTTTTTTCAAGAGGAGGAAGAGGAAAACGCTCCAGCGGCACAAGTGAGGAGGAACATCTTTGAAACGTTAAGAGTCACTGGTGCGTTTAAAGTAAAAACAAAAGCAAAGGACTTGAGCTGAAAACGTGGAGTTCTTCTCTCCCTTTCTGTCTCTGCTCCGCCTCAGAACAGAAACTCACTGCCTCACTTTTGGCATCTGCTCAGCGAGGACACCTCAGTACTCTGCGCTCTGACACTCTTTCTAAGGAAACAATTCAGTGGAACAAATAAATATATTTGTACAATGTGGGACACCAGAAGAGACTTCAGTGGTCAGAAACAAGATGATATATGTTACGTGACTTAAACCCAGATGGACTGTTTAATCTTGTATTTTAGATGACATGCAAAACCATTATTTGAGAACTAAAAGGCAACCAGACTCACACTTACACACAGACATCCGTTCACTTTGACACTGGCTGGATGAGTGAGTGATGTGCTCCATGGTGTTTTTGTTTTTTATGGGATCAAAATAAGTGGGGAAAGACTGCTGACTGACGTATGGAGAAAAGTACACCGATTCAGACAACCAATGTAAATTCTGTCTTTCCTTTTTGTTTTTGTAATTTAAAAAGTTGTTTTGAAGATCTGCTCTCCCAGTTTTACTCATGTTGTAGAATGTGTGAACATTTTTTTAACCGCTCTTAGAGTTTCTTTATTTTCTCTTTTTTTTTGTATTATTATTTTTTTTTACTTCCTCTTTTTTTCCCTGTCGATGTGGATGATGTTGTTGTAGCACAGTGGCTGGTCTCAGGTACTGTGGGAGATGGAGAGAAATGCATTGGACCTCTCCTATGTGAATTGCACTTTTGGGGGGAGAAAAGCGAACCGTTTGGCATTTCTGGCATTGAAATGAACAGAAAGCAACAGAAATAAAGGCAGACGTTGGATCATTTATACAGCAGGGCTGGTCTCTCCCAAAGGGACAGAAGTGATTCTCTCAGTCAAAATTGTGCTTTTTTGTTTGTTTTTCACATTAGATTAATTTACCTGGGAATCATAGTTTGTGCCTTTCCAAGTAAAACATTTAACACTAATGTGTCTCTCTCTCTACGATTCCTAACCAGGTGAAGTGTCCATGGCCCTCTCAGATTGTTTGTTCTCTACTGTGCGCTCCATGCCAGTCTAATTGAGCCTGTTGGCATTTCTCAGATTTCTTTTTCGTTGTTGTAAAGTGCATCAGCAAAGCTCCATGAAGACGCGAGTCTGTGGGTTTATACGCAGTAACAGAGGTTGCCTATCAGAATGAGGATGTGTATTGATTTACATACCTATTAAATGTTGCTTTTCTTCTATGCCTCATAAGATGTTACATGTTGTGTCTGTGCACAATCACTGTTTTGAGTTTATGGTTGTGGTTAATTATTGCGGTTATTTCTGCAACAGTGATTTCAGTAGAGTCAACATCATGTGACATACAGAGGCAGTTGCAGTTAATCACCAGGATGCGGTGCCACAGAACAGTGTTTCCCAACCGGGGTGCCGTGTAAAAAAATCCTTTTTTAATATTTTTAAATTGCTAAAATGTAAAAAAAAAAGAAAAGCAGCTATTATATAATATCCAATTCTGATGTCGCCAATAATTAGAGATGCACTGAAATTTCCGGCTGCCGAAAATTAGTTCACCGCTCAGGTTTCACTTTCACGTGGTGTGACGCTCTGCGTGTTATCCCGCTCTATGCGTGTGCGCTCCGCTCAGTCGCTCCACTCATATACCGTTCATGCTCAGGTTTGCAATAACATGAGTAAAAGGTGAGTAAATGATGATGACAATTTTTATTTTTGGGTTAAACTTAGTTGTGACAGAGAGTTAATTTCAATTAACTAAATACGCATTGAATTTAGTGTTGCTGAGTGGCAAGAAAAAAATCTAAATCAACTAAAATAAATAAATTAAATCTCTCGGGCACACACATTTCTTTTTTAAGCAGAAACATGGGAGGAATATACAGTTGTGCTCAAAACTATTCATACCCTTGGTAAATATGATCAAAGAAGGCTGTGAAAATTAATCTGTATCATCAATCCTTTAGATATTTTATTTAAAAAATGGACTAAAATCTAACCTTTCATTGGAGAATAAGAATTTAAAATGGGAGAGAAATCTCATTATGAAATAATTTTTTTTCTCTAATACACATTGGTCACAATTAATCATACCCTTTTATCCAATACTTTTTGCAACCTCCATTTTGCCAAGAGAACAGCTCTGAGTCTTCACCTATAATGCCTGAAGAGTTTAGAGAACATCTGACAGGAGATCAGAGACCATTCCTTCATCCAGAATCTCTCCAGACCCTTCAGATTCCCAGCTCCATGTTGATGCTTCTCCTCTTCAGTTCACCACACTCATTTTTTATAGGGTTCAGCTCAGGGAACTGGGTTGGCTAGGGCAGAAGCTTGGTTTTGTTCTCAGTGACCCATTTTTGTTTTCATTTTGATGTTTGTTTGTGGATCATTGTCCTGTTGGAAGTTCCAACCATGGCCCATTATAAGATTTCTAGCATGGACAGTCAGTTTTAAAAAATTTTATCCATTGGTATTTTATAAAATCCATTATGCCATCTATCAGAATAAGATATCCAGTATCTCCGGCAGAAAAATAGGCCCACAACATTAAAGATCCAGCAGTATATTTCATTGTACACATGGGGTACTTTTTTATCCCTGTGTGCACCAAACCCATCTTGAGTGTTTGCTACTAAAAAGCTATTTTTTAGTTTCATCTGAACATTGAACCCAGTCCCATTTAAAGTTCCAGTCGTGTCTAGTAAATAAATGTGCTGGAGTTTGTTTTTGGATGAGAGCGTTTTCTTTTCTAGTTTTTTCTTGAAACTCTCCCAAACAACGTTTTTTTGTGTGTGTTTTTTTAGGCTTTCTGACCCCAAGACTCAACTATTTTCTGCAGTTCTCCAGCTGTGATCCTTGGAGTCTTTGGCCAAATCAAACTCTCCTCCTCACCGTGCATTAGGACGATATAGACACACGTCCTCTTACTGTATTAGAGAACTATATTTATTTCATAATGTGATTTTCCCCCACTTTCACTTTTTTTTTCACTTTAATAAAAAGGTTAGATTTTTTTTTTTACATTTTTGAATAAAAGATCAAGTGGATAAACAATGCGTATTTATTTTCACAGCCGCCTTTGATCATATTTACCAAGGGTATGAATAATTTTGAGCACAACTGTAGTTTATGTAGAGTGCTGATTGAACAGCAGGTGGGGATAACGTTTTTTGACAACTGCTACATTATTGTGTTATGTGGCTCATACACTAGCAAACAAAAAAATGCGCGACTGTATTGTGGAAATAAGCTTAAAAACCACGACTGCTCATATTTTGCGACCACTCACCACCATAGTCGGTCGTATTAAAGAGGATATGGCAACACGCCGGATGAGAGGGTGTGGCCTAAAAAACACGTCATGACAACACGAATCGAAAATAACAAGGCGCTACGCTATACTACGTTTTGCGCACTAGACAAATTCAACATTAACCATGCTGAATTAATATTTACCAACATGACATTTAAAACTGTAAGCCTCTATCCATGAAAGAGAATGTTACAATTTCAATTCGCGCCTAATCCATCGTGACTCAGTCAGCTGACCAAATCCTTGGGAACTGACTCTTTCTACAGTGATGGACCGAGAGCCTTGAACTGCCCACCAGACTCATTCTCCCTGCAGTGTGGAAGCCGGCGCTGGAGAGGGCAATATGCTGAGCTCGATCAAAGGGAATACGCATTTTTAGCCGACTGAGGGTTGACTGTATCGCGTTAATCATGCCGGACTCTTCAGAAGCCTCTTTACCCGCGTGCAGGCGCTTGAGTTACTCAGTGGGGCATTTTCTCAACGACCTGTGCGCCTCTATGTGGTTCACATACCTGCTGGTGTTTTATCATTCTGTGCTGGGCTTTCAGAACATATATGCTGGTGTGTTGCTGCTAGTGGGACAAATAGCGGATGGAGTGTGTACACCGCTCATCGGTTATGAGTCTGATAAGACACCCGGCTGTGGATCATATGGGAAGAGAAAAACATGGCATTTAGTCGGTGAGTGACGAGGAACTTAAAGGGACAGTTCAGCCAAAAATGAGTCTGTCATCACCATGTTGTTCTAGACCTGTATGACTTTCAAAATAAGATTTCAGGGATGAATTCACTTTAATTTTCATATTATGTCCTTAGTAAATTGTGACACAATTTGTTTTTGGGTAAATTGTCTCTTTAAGGTTTATCTCTTGCATATTTATGTATGATATATTATTCTCATTTACTCTCTTTTTACTTTATTTAGGAACTATTAGCGTCCTCCTGTCGTTCCCCTTTATATTTAACCAGTGCCTGGGCTGTGATCTGGACACTCCACAGTGGGTCAGTCTCACTTACTTCACCCCCTTCATCGTCATCTTCCAGTTTGGATGGGCGGCCACCCAGATTTCCCATCTCTCCCTCATTCCCGAGCTGGTGACTTGCGAGCATGAAAAAGTGGAGCTCACTGCGTACAGGTAAACTCGTGCAGATCTGCACATGTAATGATCAACTATTCTCGTGACGTTTGTTTGGAGGACTTTGTCTGTAGTGACCGGGATGATGTCTTAGCTTTTTATTGTATTTTGGTTGTATCCTTTAGGTATGCCTTTACTGTGATAGCCAACATCACAGTGTATGCAGTGGCCTGGCTGATGTTTCATTTTCAGACTCAGGAAGGAGATGATCCTGCCATTACGGAAAACCTTGGCCTGGTTGACATCCCTGTTTTCAGAGTGAGTGCTGAATTTACTGTGCTGAACAGAACCCTTGGTCATTTCATCCTGCATTAAAAATAGTTCAATTAAAGACCCCATGATTTTAAAGGGGCCATATGATGCTGCTAAAAAGAACATTATTTTGTGTATTTGGTATAATGAAATGTGTTTATGCGGTTTAAGGTTCAAAAAACAAATTTTCCACATACTGTACATACTGTTTCTCCTCTATGCCCCGCCTTTCTGAAACGCATCGATTTTTACGAAGCTCATCGAAAAAGCAAGTCTTGCGTGAGTGGCGGCCGGCTGCCTAGAGTATGCGGAGGCCGGCTTGAGTGAGCAGAGGTGGCGGGCTTGAGAACGGCGCGTCCGGCGGATTCGACGAAGGAGCGTCCGGCGGGCTTGCGGCAACCACATGACTGTGTGTGCTAGTGTACTCCTAAATTATATTTGATGAAATAAATATATGTACAATTATACTCTGTTACACACACACTACCATGCAAAGTTTTTTTTAATTTTTTTTTTAAAGAAAACTGAAAAGAAACAAAACTGATCAAAAGTGACAGTAAAGACACATATTATGTTGCAAAAAATATAAAAGTAAATACTGTTTTTTAACTTTCTATTCATCAAAGAATCCTGGAAGAAATGTGTCACAGTTTAAAAAATATTAAACAGCATAACTGTTTAAAATTGGTAATAATAAGTAAAAAATAATGGTACAAATAATGTTTATTAAGCACTAAATCAGCATATTAGAATGATTTTTGATGGATCGTGTAACTATCTATCTATCTATCTGTCTATGGAAAAAAGACAGGGAAAGTTTATTTAAACTAAGTAAAGAGGATCAGTTTCATGTTGACTTAAAAGTCAGTATAAATTCAAATTTTGATGGACATGGTTTCCTTGAACCTTGTATGAGCCAGCAAATTTCTTTTAGATGTTTCTTTATATCAGTAGTTAAATATTTTAAATGCATATAATCAACAGTTTATGGTTTTCAGCTGATTTTTTTTATAGACTGGTCTTTTCAGTCTTTGCTTCTGTTGATGTTAACCTACCATGTTACATAATGTAGGCCTGGTCAAAACAGCTCTGACAAGTTTTATGCAGTGATATCAAAGACTATAGCATACCCAAGACGTGTCATTTGTATAGTTTTGAATGGGGAAAAATGCAACGCTCAATATGGCCGCTCTATCGAAGGAAGTCTCGCCTTCTGAATAAAAGAGCTAATCTGTAAAGTCATCGTGTCACTGCAGCTGTTAGAAGTCCTGGTTGCTATAGAAACAACGTTGTGGAGATGCACGCTTAGGACTGCGCATGTGCATTGGCTGGTCTAGCCTGAAAAACAAGCTTTTTTTAAACGCTATTGGAGCATAAGAAAAAACATTTATGAGACAGTTGTTGTCAGATTTCATTGGTGCGCATTGGCTGGTCTAGCCTGAAAAACAAGCTTTTTTTAAACGCTATTGGAGCATAAGAAAAAACATTTATGAGACGGTTGTTGTCAGATTTCATTGGTGATTTCAAATATGAAATTTAATCGTAAGGTTGGCGAAAAAAAAAAATGTTTTGGAGAATTTGATGTTTCCCCATTCAAAGAGATAGGAGCTGCACTTGCATGCCCGAGAGGCGTTTCAAAGATGGCCGCCGAGTGACATGACTTGCCTTAAAGTGACTTTGGTAATATCTGTTCACTCAGGGTCTAAGTCTTACAGTAGTAGGCATTGGAGCTCTGTTCTCGCTGCTCTTTCACCTGGGCACACGGGAGAAGGGGGCACGTCCCCGTCAGGAGGAGGAGGGGTCTAGTCCTGGGGAGTGCCAGCCTCTTCTTAACAACACCACTGTTGCTCCTCCCACAAGTCTACTGCAGTGGAAGCACTGGCTGCGACAGCCGTCATTCTACCAGGTTAGCAGCCAGTACCCGTGTTACTCTTTAGTGGCGTGTAATGTAATTCTCAGCTTTTGTGATTAATCTGAATAGTGGCTTGAAACACAGTGTTATCACTTAATCACAGTGGTGTGAAAACGTTCAGGACTGTATTTAGTAATTGTCTGTTATAACTGACAATCAGAAAGTTAATATCATCTCTTAACCCTGCTCTGTTATTCAGGTGGCTATGCTTTATATGTCCACCAGACTGATAGTGAACCTGTCACAAGCATACATATCCATGTATCTCACCTACACACTACTGCTGCCAAAGGTAAAACAACTATAGTAATACTACACTTTGCACCCAGTTCATCAACAAAAGCATAGAAGAAAAAAGGCAGTGATCTCTGTTTGATCCTCTTTCTTGCAGAAGTACATAGCCACCATTCCCCTGGTCATGTTCCTAAGTGGCTTTGCTTCCTCGTTTATCATGAAGCCTCTAAGCAAGCTAATGGGCAAATGTGTGAGTATGAGTTTGCATGTGTGTCTTTTGATTGAAATATAAGCTAAAATACCTCTTCCCATTGTTGGAAGTGATTAACAATCCAGAGATACCAGTCAGTTTTGCTGCGTCATATATGTGTGATCAAATTTATGAGTTGTGCAGACACGAACACCACTATAAAGTTGTGGGGAAATGTGTGATTTTTCTTTGAGCCCAAGCTTTACAAGTTGGAGGTATGTCAATTATAGATTGACATACCTCCAACAGCCGACTGAATACAGTTCGTCGCTTTTCACTTTTCCCATGACCCGATGAACACTGATTCATGTTCAATCCGCGAAAACAAGCACCTGCCAATGCCAACAGGGGTAACACACTGATCGGACAAAACCAGACCAATGTGTCAGTTGCGGTTTAAAAACATCAGTCGGTGCAGTGTGAATTGGCCTTTCGACTACCTCATGCAGGTTTTTCAAGACCGCTGGAACCCTGATTCTTCCAAAAAAAAAAAAAAAAAAAAAAAAA
>NW_015655401.1:1640122-1642962 GCF_001515625.1 Sinocyclocheilus rhinocerous
TTAAAGGGGTCATCGGATGCTACATGCACTTCTATAAGTTGTTTGAACTGAAATGTGTGTTGGCAGTGTGTGTACACAACCACCCTATAATGATAAAAATCCACCCAGTTTTTTTTTTTTTATCTGGTTAAATGTTTTCCCCTTTCTCAAATCGAGCCGATCTCAGATGCCGGCCCCTCCCACGATAGTTTGATTGAGAGTAGCGTTTCAGCACAGACTGGACTTGCGTCTTACCTTAGACCCGCCTGAGTGAGCTGTCATCAGTCCGCCATTGTTTCACCGTGGAGCAGATGTAGACCAGAATGACTCCTAGTCCTAAGCGATTGAGGTGTTCTGTTGTTGGATGTGGAATGAACATAGCAGTCATTTACTCCTGACATCTGAGCCGCTGAACTCGCAGTGGATTACATTTGTTTCTGAAGGGAATGCTCCCCCGATCTGCCTAAATGCGTCTATGTTCACGCGAATCATTCATGATCCAGCCTCATCTACAGAAGAAGTGAGTATAATGTTTTGTAATGAATCTTTGCAAATCGCCTTTCCTAATAATGTGCTAATTAGCAAGTTTCACGATGAATGCGGCTAAAGTAAACAGTCTCTCTGAGAGCAGCTAGGAAGAGAGGGGCGGGGTCAGCAGAGCTCATTAACATTTAAAGGGAAATGCTACAAAAACGGCTTGATCTGAAAAGAGCTGTTTTTGACAGGGTAAAAAAAAAGGTGTTTTTACACTACCATTGAAAAATTTTAACCAAACTATGTTACAGACTTTTCATTAAGACCCTAAAGAATCATATCAACTTGTGGAAAATGGGCATCATATGACCCCTTTAAAGCTTGTTTTAAATCATTGTAAGCCCTCTGAAGGCCACCTGGTGGGACCCTGACCCCCTGGTCCCCATCCAATTTTTAAAGGACCGTCTGAAAACTAAAGTAAAAACAGTTCACTAGATATTTAATGTACAGTATTGGAAGTTAATACAATATGATAGAAGGCTTTTGTTTACATTAATGTTTCATTGTCCCTTATCGATAGATGACCTATTTTTTGGGACTGTTGCTGATTCTGGCGTTCTCCTATTGGGTGCTGCTGGATGCACACATGGGAGAAAAGGTGTATGGCACAGCGGTCTTGCTAGGCGTGGGGTCTGCTACCATCCTGGTGATGTCACTTGCCATGACGGCTGAGCTCATAGGAGACCAAACAGTAAGTGCTGATATCAGTCAGTGTTGGGGAACTGAAAATACTTCAAGCAAATGTTTTAAGCATATTCAGAGCTAACAGCTTCAACAGTAACGCATGATTGAACCAGTAAGATATGCAAATGTTAGCAGCAGTGAAAAAGGCATATGCTTCAGAGTGACTCATTTCAAAAGTGTAAAAATGGTCGCAGAGAACTATTAACTATTATTAGCTTCTAATAAGACTTTTCTTGTCCTCCTGACAGCAAAGTGGTGCTTTTGTTTATGGAGCTATGAGCTTCACAGACAAGGTGGCTAATGGTGTGGGAGTTATGATTATTCAGACGCTACACCCCTGCCGGTAAGTGTGCACATGTGAGTGAGAAAGACTGTTTTAATTGTTTCATTTTATGTTTAGAGTAAAATGAATCGATTAAAAATATATTTTGAACATTAAATATTAATGAAATTATTTTTAGTAATTATATTTACATGTGATTTCTCTCATATAGCACAATGGTATGCTGTCCAGGGTGCGTGTGGTATTACCACTATATCATGGTCATCGTCACTGGTGGAGTGGCCGTTTTAGCAGCACTGAGCCTCTGCACGATCCTTATCTGGCCGATAAAGATTGTGCGCTGTAAGAAACTCAACAAAACTATAATTCCTCTCTTTCTCACTTTGAAACATGTACTTCCTCTTTGACTTACTCTTTTTAATAGTGTTAAGGCTTGTTCACACCGGGACGAATAGCTTTCGCGCGTGATTATCGCCGACGTTTAACGCCTCGTGACTAAACAAAGGGAGCCAATGTGAGTGTGCACACCGACGCGCAAAATGCGAGGCGTAAAAGCGTAATTTTTTAATAAACGCCTCGGGCTGGTTTTTTTGGTTTGACGCGCTGCGTTAAAAACTGGCCGACCAATGAGATTGGCGCTTTTGTTCACGTGCCTAGAGCTGCTGAAGTTACAGTAAAACACGACTTGGTGGTGCTCAAGCACAAAAAGGACTTGCCCGAGCACTCATTGATACCTAACGACGAAGAGGAAGTAAGTAGACCAAGAAGATGCATCAAGGCAAGATGAATATAGAACTGCTGGTCTCATTGGCGTCTGAACACAAAGGGCTTTGACAAACGCGACAGCGACTACAAAAATCTCGATAAGAGGGAGTTGTTATGGAGAGGAATTGCAGATCAAATAGGATTCGATGTGTACCGGGGTATTTCTGTTTTTCATTAAGCGCCATCTAATGTCAGGGAGTGAATTTGCACGTTCACTCGGCTCATCGCCAGCGAAAATCGCTTGGGTATGAACACAAAAGACGCGGCGAAAAACACCGGCGATAAGCGCGCGCGATAATCGTCCCGTTGTGTACGAGGCTTTACTCGATAACCGCTTCACCTCATGGCTGACATGATGTTTTGTATTACAGTATCTAAGCAAGATCATATGAATGATTCAATAAACAGCAAAGACTTTAAAGGGGTCATATGATGCTTTTTTAAAGATCATTATTTTGTGTATTTGGTGTAACAGAATAGGTTGACATGCTTTAATGCTCAAAAAACACATTATTTTTCAAATACTGTACATTATTGTAGGTCCTCTATGCCCCGCCTCTCTCAAACGCTTCGTTTTCTACAAAGCCCCCTCCTT
>NW_015655401.1:1643766-1650472 GCF_001515625.1 Sinocyclocheilus rhinocerous
CAATCAGCTTGTAACACTCCAAAGAGAAAGGAAAACTTGAAATCGCATCATATGACCCCTTTAAGGGTGAGGGCCACATGTCAGCATCTGAAATTACAATCAGAAATCTGAACTAAATGATTTTCTCCACATAAAACCAATCAGAAACCTCAATCATCCACCTTTAATTTAAAGGGGTCAAAATCATGAGGCAAATTTTCCTTAATGTTTTGAGATGATGGATTGTAAAAAATTTCAGGCTGCATTATGGTAAATTCATATAAACCGGATTTATTCTAAACATTTTATTCTAAATACTTTGATGCAGTTATTCTAAGCACATCTGTTAAAAACCCCAGAAGAACTAATGATAAAATGTGGGGAAGTTTGCCAAACCTTGTGCTTTTGAAGGTGAAGAAGGTGGAAAATGGTCATGATAAACTAAATTATGACATTGTTATATTATGTGAATTGTTCATAATAAAAAAATATGACCCCTTTAAAAGTGGCTTATTTATTTTTTTCAGATAATAAAAGGTTGATTCCATAGGTTTAAACTAAATTTTAAACTACCATTCAAAAGTTTAGGGTCAGTCATATTTATTGTGAAATATTACAGTTGACTGTTTTCTATTTTAATATGTTAAAATGTAATTTATTCCTGTGATGACAAAGCTGAATTTTCGGCAGTCATTACTTCAGTCTTCAGTGTCACGTGATCCTTCAGAAATCATTCTAATACGCTGATTTGCTGCTCAAGAAATGTTTCTTATTATTATCATCAGTGCTGTAAACAATTGTACTACTTAGTAGTTGTACATTGTAATTGTATTTTTTTCAATATTCATTGATGAATAGAAAACTCAAAACAGCAGCATTTAAAAAAAAAAAAATAGAAATCTTTTGTAACAATATAAATATCTTTACTATCAATTTAATGTGCCCTTGCTGAATAAGAAAAAATTTCATACTGACCCCAAACCTTTGAACGATGGTATACTGCACATGAATTTGTACATGTAATATCTAATGTTTGTATTGTCTTGCAGATCTGCCTGAGGTGACTGGCCTTATGGGGAGTGATAGAGAGGACTCCGAGAGCTCTGAGCAGCCGTCAGTCGACTGAACACGCAGCAGCTGCAGAGATTCGTCCCTTCTGATGCAGAGAGCTTTTGGTTGACACTTACATCACAGTGGTGAAGGTTAGAATTCAAATCAGGTTTTGGTTCAGAATTATCTTTCACACAGGCCAGTATTTGCTATAGGGCGGCCACATCTTGACACACGAGAGAATTTCACTGAGACCCAAAGATGTGAATTTTTAGACCTGATTAGTTGATAACACTCATGTGTTTTATTGTGGCTTCTCACTTCATAGTTCTCACATAAACCACCATAGACAGACACTTTTTTTCTGAAGGGACTATTTTTCTTATGCACATTTTTTTATGTTTATCATTTGCTGTTTGTTTTTATTTGATTATAAATTTAGTTCAGTTTTTTTAAATCAAATCCATAAAAATAAGGGAATTTATTTAAGGACTCTGCAAAACTATTGACGTTATCATGAAGTTAATGCAAGATGCACATGTTATGATGGATGCAGCATTTTAGATTATATTAATGAATCCATCTTAACTGTTTCATAAGGGAATTCATGAAAAGGGAAGAATTGCTATTTTAAAGCCATGTTTTGTCATTTCGAGGCATATTTTCAGCTCTGAGATACATAGGTTATCACTGTTAGGGACCAGAGTGTCAACGATGAGCATTTTTCCTTTTAGATGCATAATTATGTTTTCATATGTAAGACATTTGTGTCTGACATGTTTTCTGTTCATACAAGTGAACAGAATAAATGTTCTTTATGAACAGACATTTCTGTATCTAGATGTGATACATTGTAACCTGTCTTTGTAACTAGTTACTGATTAGCAGGAATGCAGTGTCAGTGTGAGTAGTTTCAACATCTGGTCAGCTGATCCAGTGACCATGTGATGCTCAAGACTTTTAACACTAAAAATAAACCATAAAGGCTGACTCTCAAATGTAACTGGAATTAATTAAATAGTAAACTGTAGTGGAATCAATCAACAAAAAGCATTGTTTGTAAAATACAATTGCATTTTATTTTTTTGATGTCTTGTTCAAAACAAATTTTAAATAAAAGTTTTTAAAATGACAGTGTTTTAATTAAAACTATTTTTAAAGAAACTTTTATTCAGCAGGGAATCATTAAATTGGTCAAACGTGACAGTAAAGATTTCTCTTCCAAATGTTCGTTTGCTCTTTCCATTCTTCATAAAATTTAAAACCCTTTCCACAAAAATATTACACAGCACAACTCTTTTCAACATTGATAATAAATAATAATTGATTAAAAAAACTGATAATAAATCTTGTTTGACCACCAAACCAGCATATTAGAAAGATTATGTGACACTGAAGACTGGAGTAATGGCTGCTGAAATACAGCTTTGCCAGCACAAGAACAAATTACATTTTTAAAACATATTCAAATAGAAAACGATCATTTTAAAACTGTATTAATATTTCACAATATTACTGTTTTTGCTGCATTTTGATCAAATACATGCAGCCTTGGTGAGGAGTGGGACGTCCTGTATGTACCTGTTATGTAGCTTTTGTCCACAAGGTGGCAACAGGGTCCAAGAGGTGGATACAAGGTCTCATGTTTAAAATGTTAAATAATGCCTGTTGTGTGCTGGCTATGATGCTGCAAACAATTACACATATTATAAAAGGGACTCATTCATTTATTTTAATATTGTTCACGTATTATTGTAATAATAGTAATGAAAGTTTGCTTAAAAATATGAGTATTACGAGAGTATACAAGAGTGGAAGTTTTGGAAGTGTGTTATGCTTCAATACATTAGGCTATAATGATGTGTAATTTCTCTTTATAAAACAGGGTGGGTAGTGTGTATGGTTTCAAAAAAAAAAAAAAAAAGAGAGAGAAGTAAGGGGCATGAGATTTTTGGTTATTTATCCAGAACTGGAGTTCATTCGTTAATGTGAAAAGCATTTCAGTTACACCTGATCTATTCATCTCCTGTCATGTACAAGTACAACAATACTCAAAATTGCCCACGGGAAATTCACACCAAATATTTATTAATAACATCTTTGTTTTGAAGTGAAGGAAACAAATCAAAACCATGCCTTCAGCTGTATCCTATTAAGGGGCAATTATCACTAATTGGAACCGCATTTATAGAAACCACTGAATTATCCATCAAGTTCTTGTGTAACAATAGATTGTTTCAGAGACGCTGTACGGCACAGCACACACGCGGCCACTTTTCTTCTCTTTCAGCTTTTTTAACAATAACAGTGTTGTGTAGAAGTTACATGTCAGTACAGATGTAGCCTATTTTCTGCCTTTTCAAGCATTTTATTAGTACTTTCAGAGA
Source organism: Sinocyclocheilus rhinocerous (assembly GCF_001515625.1). Taxonomy (NCBI): domain Eukaryota; kingdom Metazoa; phylum Chordata; class Actinopteri; order Cypriniformes; family Cyprinidae; genus Sinocyclocheilus; species Sinocyclocheilus rhinocerous. The sequence continues at coordinate 1,647,183 of NW_015655401.1, forward strand.
AACCTTCAGTATTTTTGGACTGATCTCTGATCTGTGGGTCATTTGTGAAAACATTTAGTTTTCCCATTGCATTATAAAGAAATAGTTCACCCAAAAATGAAAATTTGCTGAAAATGTTCTCACCCTCAGGCTTTCCAAGATGAGTTTGTTTCTTTATCACAACAGATTTGAAGAAATTCAGCATTATATCACTTGCTCACCAAAGGATCCTCTGCAGTGAATGGGTGCCGTCAGAATGAGAGTTCAAACATCACAATAATCCACAAGTAATCTACACGATTCCAGTCCATAAGTTAATGTCTTGTTACAGTAATTGAAAAGTAATTGAAATGTTTGTAATAAACAAAATCATCTTTTAGAGTTTTTTTTTTTTTTCTCTAAAAATTAGTCCTTTATCTATTATTTATCATTTCTAATGTCTCTTTCTCCAGTGAAAAAGTAATCTTGTCTGAACCAGGAAAGAAATATGCTCCGATCAAGCACCGTTTACAAGTGAAAACGGTCCAAAACAGTTCTGAACAAATATGTTGGTGGATTTTGATGTGAGAGGACAAGAGGAGAGAAATCATCGTTGTGAATTATGGAGTCATGGATATTTTGGCCAGAAGCATCAGTTTAAAGTTAAAATGCCTTGATGGTTTTGTTTATTACAAGCACACAGCTTTTTACTTCACAAGATGTTGACTGATGGACTGGAGTCGTGTGGATTATTGTGATGATTTTATCAGCTTTTTGAACTCTCATTCTAACGGCACCCATTCACTGCAGAGGATCCAGTAATGAGCAAGTCATATAATGCAAAATTTCTCCAAATCTGAAGAAACAATCTGATCTTCATCTTGGATGGCCTGAGGATTGAGTAAATTTTCAGCTATTTTTCATTTATTTATTTTTATGATGAACTTTCTCTGAATGGCCATCGGGGTGGTGCCAAAACTGCTTGTTTATGAAGGTTGCCATATCCTGATTTCAACTTTGCGATTGTTTTGCTATGTGCAAATAGGAGAACATGATTAAAATGTTTTAGTCAATCAGTGCACTGTCCAGGTGCTCTGCAAATATGGGTGAATTCAGCAAAATTGGACCATATTTTGAATTCACCCTATACAGGTGCATCTCAATAAATTAGAATGTCGTGGAAAAGTTCATTTATTTCAGTAGGATATTTTGGCCAGAAGCATCAGTTTAAAGTTAAAATGCCTTGATGGTTTTGTTTATTACAAGCACACAGCTTTTTACTTCACAAGATGTTGACTGATGGACTGGAGTCGTGTGGATTATTGTGATGATTTTATCAGCTTTTTGAACTCTCATTCTAACGGCACCCATTCACTGCAGAGGATCCAGTAATGAGCAAGTCATATAATGCAAAATTTCTCCAAATCTGAAGAAACAATCTGATCTTCATCTTGGATGGCCTGAGGATTGAGTAAATTTTCAGCTATTTTTCATTTATTTATTTTTATTTACTTTGTTTTTGTGTGTGAACTATTCCTTTAAGTGCAGTACTGCTGATACACATTAAAAAACATCTAGTAAAACATACAAAATACATTAGTTTGTGCCTCCCGCAGCCCTTAACGCCTGCTGTTTAATTTACACAAGAATCATGCCATAATCTGCTCCTCATTAGGCACAAATCTGTTTGCAATGAAGACCAAAATCTACAGGCAAGCCATTCTTTTCATTTGCTTTATTTGCATATTGCCGTGCCGGTCAGCCAGTGTATTTCTAATATGCTTTGTGAAATAATACTAGACTGCTCCCTGAAGATCTGGAACAATCTCTAAAGTAAACTACTAATGATGTTATTAATCACTGCTTTTTTCCTTTCACCCTACTTTTCAAGATATTCTGTCAATTAATGGCAATGTAGGGGTTTAAGTCTTTCCTTATTTAGCCAAGTTTACTTTTTAGCATTTCATTTATTATTATGTTGGAAGCGGAAGCAACATTGTGATTTGAGTTTACACTTAAGCTTGCAGTTGTGTAATATATGGTCAAGTAGGTTTTCTGTCTTTATCCAGCATTTATTTTCTTCTGCCCTCTGTGCCTGTGAAAGTTATGGATGAACTTTCTCTGAATGGCCATCGGGGTGGTGCCAAAACTGCTTGTTTATGAAGGTTGCCATATCCTGATTTCAACTTTGCGATTGTTTTGCTATGTGCAAATAGGAGAACATGATTAAAATGTTTTAGTCAATCAGTGCACTGTCCAGGTGCTCTGCAAATATGGGTGAATTCAGCAAAATTGGACCATATTTTGAATTCACCCTATACAGGTGCATCTCAATAAATTAGAATGTCGTGGAAAAGTTCATTTATTTCAGTAATTCAACTCAAATTGTGAAACTAGTGTATTAAATTCAAATGCACACAGACTGAAGTAGTTTAAGTCTTTGGTTCTTTTAATAATGTCTGCAAGGCAGTTCATATAAAGATGAGCTAAGAGAGATAAAAAGTGGTAGAAGTGTTTTGTCTCGCAGTACATTGTACTCTCTTGACCCTTTCATGGATAAGGACGGTGTACTCGGGGTGGGAGGTAGACTCTGCCGTTCAATCTTTCCAGACTCTGTGAAACATCCTATAATAATTCCAAAGAATCATCAGATTACTGAATTGATTGTTGCTCACTTTCACAACAAAGTTGCACACCAAGGGAAAGGATTCACTATAAATGAGATAAGATCTAATGGCTTTTGGATCCCAGGAATCAACAGAATTGTGACATCTTATATTAGAAGTTGTATTGTTTGCAGAAAGCACAGACGACCTGTTGAAGAACAGAGAATGGCTGATTTTCCCCCAGAGAGAGTGGCTCCATCGCCTCCGTTTACATATACTGGCATGGATTGCTTTGGCCCCTTTTTTATCAAGCAGGGCAGAAGTGTTCATAAACAGTATGGTCTTCTATTTACTTGTTTCAGTTCCCGCAGTTCCCGTGTAGAGATGCTTACTGATATGACAGCAGATTCTTTCATCAATGCTCTGCGTTGTTTTATTGGTTTTATTGGCACGGTGCAACAGATAAGGTCCGATCAAGGAAGCAACTTTATCGGAGCAAAAAATGAGTTGAAAGATGCACTTAAGGAAATGGATGTGGAGAGAGTGACAACCTTCCTATCAGAGAAGCAGTGCGACTTCATCATGAATGCACCACATGCAAGTCATGCTGGTGGCGTATGGGAACGTCAAATTAGAACAATAAGATCTGTATTAAATGCTACTCTTGCACTTCATCCAGGAAGGTTAGATGATTCCTCTCTACGAGCTTTTTTGTATGAAGCAATG
>NW_015655401.1:1651263-1656961 GCF_001515625.1 Sinocyclocheilus rhinocerous
ACTTCCTATATGGTAAGTCATTTTTATACTGATATAGATAGTGAATTGGTGGGTTTTTGTTAAATGTGAGCCAAAATCATCACAATTAAAAGAACCAAAGACTTAAACTACTTCAGTCTGTGTGCATTGAATTTATTTAATACACGAGTTTCACAATTTGAGTTGAATTACTGAAATAAATTAACTTTTCCACGACCTTCTAATTTATTGAGATGCACCTGTATTTGTAAAGCCAAATTGGATGGGGTTTGCATCAGGGTTATTATAGTTAACTAAAACTAAAACCATCTATTATTTTAAATAAATAAACTATATTACTAATTATATATATATATTTATATATGCAGTGCCTTGCGAAAGTATTCATACCACTTCATTTTTTTTACATTTTGTTATGTTGCTGCCTTATGATAAACTTCTTTAAATTACTTTTTTTCCACATCAATCTACACTCCATACACCATACTGACAAAGCAAAAACAGAATTGTCACAACTTCGTAGATTTATTAAAAATAAAAAACTGAAATAAGTACATTGCATAAGTATTCATACCAAGTGTAGTAATATCTACAAGCAAAATGAATGCTCCTGAGCTAAATTTCAACTGTCCCAGATATGAATACTTATGCAATGGAATAATTTTAGTTTTTTATTTTTAATAAATTTGCAAAGATGTTAAAAACCTTTTTTTTTTTTTTTTGCTTTACAATTATGGTGTATGGAGTGTAGATTGTTGTGGGAAAAAACTAATTTAAAGCAGTTTAACATAAGGCAGCATCAAAACAAAATGTGAAAAAAATGAAGGGGTATGAATACATTCACAAGGCAATGTATATATATATATATAAATAAAAACTATAATTATACTAAAATAATACTGGTTTGCGTGCATCTAAAGTCTACAAAGACGTCCTTATAGTGAGTTGGTTGGATCATAAGGTATATTATCTCAATCTTTGTAATATAGGCTCACACCCCTTGAATAATGGTGTTTTCTTGATCATGTGCTATTGGAATTCAAGCATTTAACCTTCGGCATATTCTCACTGCTGACAAGAAAGGGCCTGTTTTTCCCTTCCCTGTTAAAACAACACTTTAAAGCCTTTTAGTCAGATGGCAAGCAGTGCCCTGTTGGTTAAAGCAAGGGAAAAATCCAGGAGGTGAAACCTCAGAGAGATAATAATGCTGGTGTGGTTTTTATTTGGGGGAATCCCAGAGGCCACAATCACATCCATATTGGCAGCAATCAAACATGTTGCAGGTCCTAAACATTTACTGCACACACTCATTAAAGATGATTAAAAACATCATGGGGAACAGATCAGACAGGTTTAAATGGTGAGGGACATTTAAAGACTTCATAGCCTAATTGAAAACAACAACAGGAAATAGAAACAGTTGGTGCTGTAAAAAAAAAAAAAAAAATTCCAGCTGTTAAAGAACATGATCGATTCGGCAGTTAGAATTAAACTGAAATGATCAAAGTTGTCCAGGAAGTAAAAAAGAGAGGATTTTGCAACAAATTAATGACAATAATTAGCCTAAAACAGCTGGAAACTTTGCAGTTTCTTTTCTCTGTTCTGTTCATTTTTAAAATAATGTCACAGTTTCGTCTGATCAAGCATTTAGTGCATAAAACCTCTGCTTTATTACTTGTTTGTCTTTTTAGAAACAAAGTTAAAGTTTTCTTTTAGAATCAAAGTCACTACATAAATAGAATGCTTCATAGTTTGGAGTTCAAATAAATAGAATGTTTCAAAGTTTAAATAATCGGAATGTTTCATAGTTTAAAGTTCAAATAAACAGAATGTTTCATAGTTTCAGCTTTGTAAATATAGAAGGAATCAACTTTAGTTTCGCATTTAGCCTTGTACTTGAATTCATGTAATGAATGAGTTAATCATCTTCATTTATTGTTCTCTGGTGTATTGATCGGTTCGCTCAGAGCTTTCAATGTTTTATTACTATTTAAAATATGGCTATATTCATTTTTCATCATATTACATCATCTGGCACTTTAGAAATATGTCTACTTATTATCCATCAAGCTACTTTGTCCAGGGCTATAAAAGTTTGTTTTTTCATCCAAAGACAACCGGCGTGGATGAAGTACCGATCCAGGAGGAACACCATGGGTCAGTTTCCAAAAATCACTGTGCAAGTGCACATTTCAGCATCCTAATGTTTAAAACAGCACTGGTTTGGGCTAAAAGACAACTGCAACTTAACTGAGATTCACCATACTCCAAGGAACAAATCATGGGATTTGATAAGCTATTTACATTTAAAGTCTCCCTTCCGTAATATGTTTGAATATGACAGTAGCTTTTTGTAAATTAGATGTGATTGGCATTGACAGACCCTGTAGAAAACAAGCTGTCAATGCTGTTGTTATGGAAGGAGGCAGCTCTCTCCTCTAGATATCTCAGCATACTGGACCTCTAACCACCAGGGCCTGGGAAAAACATGAACGTAGTGGTGCTTTCCAAGAATGACATGTATTCACCCCCCTTCTTTAACATGATTCAGGCCCCAAGGCCTGATTATCAATGACTAACATGGTCATGTTTCCAATGGCTGATTGTGGAGAATCTCTTTGGACCATGTTGGTGCCATATGTTACAAACTGAAGCCAGAATTCAACATTCAGTTCTAAAATATGCTACAAACAAAAACACAGGGAAATTAACTGGAATTTGTCCATGAATAACTAGACAAATATATTACTAGACATGAAATAAGTCTTTTTAAGCTTTGCATATTTATCTAACTCGGTAGAGTTTCGAGAAGAGAGGTTTGGATTTGGTCACGCATATCTGTGTCATCTGACATCTCTGTTGATGTGGTTTATATCAGTCCTGGTTGGAATTGACATGTGTTATTCACTGTTGCTGCGACGGGTTAATAAAACGAGTGAGAGACGGAGAAAAGGAGAGATGGAGAAGAGTGGAAGAGAGCATGCTGCCACTGGATCGTCACACCCACCACGTGTGTTGTGTTTAGACAGCTGCTGTTCAAATGACCTGCCTGTGGACAAGAAACATGCACTCCACATAGCCGTAAATCATCTCTATTATGGAGTTGGTAAAGCTTACAGAGATCTCTGTAGAGCACTTACAGAATAATAATTGTCTCTTCAAATTTTAGTACCATGTTATGCTTTGACATGCAAACATACCTCACTGGATTGGTTTGTTTGACACCTCTCTAGGTGCTCTAGATGTTTAAACCAATAGCTTTATTTCAAGCGTGAAATTGCTTTTACGCAACAGTTCAATAAACATGTCCTTGATAAGTAACTGACATTTTAGACCGTTATAGTCATTTTTTTCCTCAGCCAAAATATTTCCAAACAAAGGCACAGCAGCAGAAACAAGTAACACGCAACACACAGCACTGGTGTTTTACTACTGAAGGAATCAGTTTCTGAACGAATCAGTTGAGTAAATGATTCAGTGTCCCAGTGTACATACTATCCATCCTAAAAGTGTCTCAAAACATAGTATGTTGAAAAGAGTATGCCAAACATCCTATCAGCAAAAGCTTCATGGCGCCCCGGTCCCACAAAAAGTTAAGTTTTGTCCTAGGTGTATAATAAACAAGTAGATTGTCTCTTTGCATAAAATGACATCATTTTATATAAAAATGGATGATGTCAATAACGTGGTGGATGTGAACATACTGGGTGTGTTGAAGTTTTTCCTCTGCTCAAACTGGACTGTTTTAGAGGTTTGTTTTGGATTCAGTTGATCATTTGAGAAATGAGACAGAAGACAAAGAAGATAAATGTAATAGAGTTATGTAATTGTAAAAAACGACTAAATTACGTATGAACGAAGGAAAAAATGAGCGTCAAGATGGGGGGAAAAGAGGTCTTTAACCTAATGGCTGAACTTACAGCATAATATTAAGCGGTTTATTAATAGTAAAAAGTGCTATTTTGGAGGGAAAAAATTAAACCACATTTGAAAGTTGAAACAATTGGCCTACACAAATATGTTTATTATATTTAAGCATCAAGTTTGTGAAAAGTGGAGTAGGAATTATTTGAAAAGGACATGCAATTCCTGTCATACATACCGACAGGCCCGGTTCTACGGGGGTGCTAAGCACCCTCAAACGAAATCAAAAGCACCCAGTTAAAGCTGTATTAATTGTATTTTATTGAATATTTGGTAAACTATCCAGTGTGTTATGGTTTGCGCTCTGGAGATCGATTTCTATGTTAATGTATTTTTGCAGCGTTGAGCAATGTAGCCATCACGGACATATCTGTTGATTTCTTAAATCAGACGCGTTTAAGTTAGAATTCACTCACTATATATATATATATATACAGGTGCATCTCAATAAATTAGAATGTCGTGGAAAAGTTCATTTATTTCAGTAATTCAACTCAAATTGTGAAACTCGTGTATTAAATAAATTCTATGCACACAGACTGAAGTAGTTTAAGTCTTTGGTTGGTTTAATTGTGATGATTTTGGCTCACATTACCCTCACTAATTTAAGAAGCACCCTCAGTGATTTGGTTCTGGAGCCGGGCCTGCATACCGAACAGTATTTAGCATTACTGCATGCTTAAAACATGGGTCACTTGCTGCCCAATTTTGAGGTTACACAGCATTATAAATAGTAGCTAAATACTAAATACTAGATGGTGATGTACAGTACTTAGTGTATACTAAGTAGTAGTAGTGTGTACGTGTGTGTGTGTGTATACTGTCTGATCATCCCACAGAACACCAATGTATTCTTAAGAGTCACCCAGCAGCTTGCTCCAGTGTGTTAATATTTGCCTCATTTTAGATAATTTGTCATTGGCTGGAGTTTGTGAGGCTGATGAGGAGCTGATCATGTGACACGAGGCTGAAGCCAGGCTGGGCTTGGAGAGGGGAAATGCACAGCATTCCTCAACAATCCCTACTGAGGACTGGCTGAAAACTGATAGTACTGATGTACAGCGCACGGCATGGTTACAAGGGCCAGATTCAAATAGCACGGCACGAAAGAACGATTCAGAATCACTCTCGACCACTAACATTATTTTTCTTAATTCAGTTTAACTTTAAATTGCTATGCAGAGTTAATTGTATTTATATGAACTTCAAAGTAGGAATATGGGCTTCAGAATGATGGTTTAAGCAAATGATTTTTGTCTAAATTGTATTTAGCCCAGTTCTGTTCAAAGCTCCCACACCTCTGAAGCGCTGTGCGTTTGTATGTGTACACATTTTGTGTGTGGTGTTTTAATGTGTCAGAAACCATGTGGCACATATCAAGTCAGTTTGTTAAAGACTTGAGGCATGGAAGAGTGTTTGTTAGCATTTGTAGTGTGGGATAAATAATAGTTCCCTCACACCTCCTCTTCTGTGCAGTGGCGGCAGGCGAAGGATAACTGATCCCACTCTTTAGTCATTCTGTGGACTCGCATGATGATGGAAAACAAAAACCCACGCCTTCACTCTCCACCCTTGAAGTGGTCTTTCAGCTATTCCCCTTGACATTGTAGTCAGAGTTTCCAGATTTAAGGAGGGAATTCTTTCCACTCTGAGTCAAGAGTCAGTACGACTTTCTTAGCAATTTAACTCGACAATTGTGGTAGGTAGGAGGGCGGCGTTTGCGTGGAGAGAGCAAAGCTGCACGTTTGTGTGTGTGTGTGTGTGTGTGTGTGTGTGTGTGTGTGTGTGTTTTTTT
>NW_015655401.1:1656971-1659049 GCF_001515625.1 Sinocyclocheilus rhinocerous
ATATATATATATAGTTACAGCACCCTCACTAATTTAAGAAGCACCCTCAGTGATTTGGTTCTGGAGCCGGGCCTGCATACCGAACAGTATTTAGCATTACTGCATGCTTAAAACATGGGTCACTTGCTGCCCAATTTTGAGGTTACACAGCATTATAAATAGTAGCTAAATACTAAATACTAGATGGTGATGTACAGTACTTAGTGTATACTAAGTAGTAGTAGTGTGTACGTGTGTGTGTGTGTATACTGTCTGATCATCCCACAGAACACCAATGTATTCTTAAGAGTCACCCAGCAGCTTGCTCCAGTGTGTTAATATTTGCCTCATTTTAGATAATTTGTCATTGGCTGGAGTTTGTGAGGCTGATGAGGAGCTGATCATGTGACACGAGGCTGAAGCCAGGCTGGGCTTGGAGAGGGGAAATGCACAGCATTCCTCAACAATCCCTACTGAGGACTGGCTGAAAACTGATAGTACTGATGTACAGCGCACGGCATGGTTACAAGGGCCAGATTCAAATAGCACGGCACGAAAGAACGATTCAGAATCACTCTCGACCACTAACATTATTTTTCTTAATTCAGTTTAACTTTAAATTGCTATGCAGAGTTAATTGTATTTATATGAACTTCAAAGTAGGAATATGGGCTTCAGAATGATGGTTTAAGCAAATGATTTTTGTCTAAATTGTATTTAGCCCAGTTCTGTTCAAAGCTCCCACACCTCTGAAGCGCTGTGCGTTTGTATGTGTACACATTTTGTGTGTGGTGTTTTAATGTGTCAGAAACCATGTGGCACATATCAAGTCAGTTTGTTAAAGACTTGAGGCATGGAAGAGTGTTTGTTAGCATTTGTAGTGTGGGATAAATAATAGTTCCCTCACACCTCCTCTTCTGTGCAGTGGCGGCAGGCGAAGGATAACTGATCCCACTCTTTAGTCATTCTGTGGACTCGCATGATGATGGAAAACAAAAACCCACGCCTTCACTCTCCACCCTTGAAGTGGTCTTTCAGCTATTCCCCTTGACATTGTAGTCAGAGTTTCCAGATTTAAGGAGGGAATTCTTTCCACTCTGAGTCAAGAGTCAGTACGACTTTCTTAGCAATTTAACTCGACAATTGTGGTAGGTAGGAGGGCGGCGTTTGCGTGGAGAGAGCAAAGCTGCACGTTTGTGTGTGTGTGTGTGTGTGTGTGTGTGTGTGTGTGTGTGTTTTCTTAAAGGGATACTCCACCCAAAAATGGAAATTCTCCCATCATTTACTTACCCTTGTGCCATCCCAGTTTTATATGACTTTCTTTCTTTAGATGAACAAAAACAAATATTTTTAGAGAAATAATCTATCTCTGTGAGTTCTTGTAATGCAAGTGAAATCTGGCGCTTCAAACACCACACAAAGCGGACACAACGGTAATCCATACCAGTGTTTCCCAAAACTGTTCCTGGACTCTCCCTTATCTGACCCATACATTTCAGGTCTTGGACTAGAGATGGTCTTTTTTTGGGAGATATGAGGGTCAGTGGCTCTACCAATGGAGAAAGCATGACAGTCAACTTGGATCATGTGTGCCATGATAGCCAATCACAACACAGCCTTGATGTCATTGAATTTCAGTTTTGCAACAGCTACCATGCTATAAACTGAATCCTACCTGTTGGAAAATTCAGTGAACTTCTCTTTAAAAAACAGCTTTTTTAAATTTTTATTATTGCTTATGGCAAACATGTTGAAGATTAGCCGATAAGCTGTTGATTCGTTAAATGATAAGCTGTTTTTCCACAAAAGCAGTTATTCTGTGAAGCTTCTACTCCACTGACATCCATTCAAAAAAACGGCCTCTGGTCTCCTTCCCTGTGTACCGCAGTGTTACGCTTTTAAAAATTGTTTTGCTAACCTTGCAGGCATGCCTTTGCTTTTTTCCTTTCAGCTGCGTCACACGGATACGCTGTTTTTGTTCAGATCAAATCACAACAACATAGGAAACAGATCCGGCGTGATGCAGCTGACACAGAACAGCATAAACTGTTTAGGTCCAGCTGATATTCTCCAAAATGGCTCTACAGGGTGATGCGGAG
>NW_015655401.1:1659660-1711327 GCF_001515625.1 Sinocyclocheilus rhinocerous
ATCAGGCGACACGCGTGCATTCATTCACGTCTCTTCTGAGTCGATTCTATTTGATTCATTTGAATTTTGAGACTTTCGTTCCGCCCTTTTAGCCTTGCCCAATCCACACACACACAGCTCGCGATCCACGCGCAGCTGAGCCACAGAAAATCAGCGACCACTAGATGGCACTAGCCCCAGTCACATGTGCGCATTCCATTGAGTACAGTTTTATGAGTTACATTGTGTTTTCTTTGTTTATTTTTGGTTTGGCTATTCTACTCTGCCCGTAGAAATATAATAAAGATGTTTTATTGAACTTGTTCTAATTTAACTTGTCTTAAGACACAGAATAGCTTATATTAATTTTGCCAAACAAGAACTTTGTTGACGGTACCTGTTTTTTTTTTCTTTCTATAATTCAACGACACGTTGTCAATTATTCCTTCCTTGTAGGCTATTATTATTCTTATTATTATTATGCAAAGATGAAGTTGACAATGCTGATTAGCAGGGGTGGACTGGGACAAAAATTCAGCCCTGGCACTGTAGCCACACCGGCCCACATTACCACACCGACACAGCCCCACCCACGGACATACGCATTCACTACTTACGTTTGTGTACAGATGGTGAAATAATATAAGCAGTACCATATATGTAACAGATATTTAAACATTTAATGTATGTGTCTGGCAAACAATGCTTACTACTTTTTAAAGAGCACACGTTTATAAAAAATGTACACATACAGTAAAAACAAAAGAAAAAGAATCTGAGGATGTTGTAGAGTCTGTGTGCTGTTTATGCCATTTGCAATTCAGTAACAGGCTCGTTAACACTTAAGTTAACCAATTATCACGAAGCAATGACATTTTAAAATATACTGGGGTTCTACGCTAAGCTTACAACTGTTTAATACAATGTAGGCTACTGTCAAAAAAAACAAAAAACAAACATAGGAGCTAACTGGCAGAAGTAGTGTGAAAATGACTTGTGCTAGCTGTATTTTCTGTTTTCTTCTTACCTCTGTGGCACTAACTGTTCTCCGTTGCAGCAGCCGAATTTAAACCTTTTGAAAGGAGTTCGGTTAATTTTACGCATTTAGCAGCGTCGGATTTAAGCCCTTTTTTCCCCCTTTCTCAAAGTTTTTCTGCACCGCCTTTCCCTTTTTACCGTCCATTATCTAGCTTTTACTCAAAATTAGCTCATGTTGCAATCTCTCTGATGACGTGCTTGATTTTGACTGAACGGTTTGGTCGACCCATCTCGGGACCAGGCGGCCGGCCGTTGCCGACTGGGCCAAATGCTTAACATTTATTTATTATTAACATTATTATTATTATAACCATAGAGAAATAGTGCAAGCGATAAAAACCTGTCCTATGCGCTGTTGGCCCGTAAAAAGAATTTTATTTATATATATTTAGAAAAAATCTGACCGGCCCACAATTAATGACAGAATTTTCATTTTTGGGTGAACTAACCCTTTAAGCATCAGCATCAGTAACAAGCAACATCTTGAATTAGGAAAAGAAATCTTTTCAGGAAAAGAAAAGCCTTTGAATGTGTTCCACCCTTTGAGGAAATGTAAGATTAGTCTTTTTTTCACTTTTTTGTGTTGCATTCTATTATAAAATTCTAATTGCTAACTTTTTCCTTATTCTAAATAAATTCATAAACAAGATTTGTGTTATATTTCACTACAATTTTTTTATGTGCAACTTTACACTTCATGAAAAGTACTCGATCTGACACTGACATCCCCATCAAGGGCTTGAGAACCCAACGTTTTATCCCTAGTTAGGGAGGACTGGGAAATGAATTAGGGAATCTTGTAAATCTAGCATGTAAATAAAACACACATTGGAATCTAGTTGCAGGGCTTGCCGCGGTTGCCCACCAGTGTGTTTGTGAAACACTCTGGCAGAGATCCTGATCAACCCTAATCAAAACCAAATGAGAGAGAGAAAGAAAAGAGAGAGAGATGGAGAGTGAGAAAAAGCAAGGAGAGAAAAGGAGAGTGCACATCATTAAAATACCATCCAACGCAATTACTAGCAGATTTAAAACAGATGACACAAGCATGTTTTTGTCTTACCAGATCAACCAGATTAATTTCTACACATTATTTTTTTGTTTTAAAGTTCAAACAGTTTTCTGTTTTAATATTTTTAAAATGTCATTTATTTCTGTGATGAATTTTCAGCATCATTATTCCAGTTTTTAGTGTTACACGATCCTTCAGAAATCATTCTTAAATGCTAATTTGATGCTCGAGAAACAACTCTTATTATTGTCAATGTTGAATACTTTTGTGGAAACCAGTATTCATTTTAGTCAGGATTCTTCAATGAATAAAAGGTTCAAAAGAACATTGGTGGAATTAGAAATCTTAGAAATGTCTGGTTACACTTTATTTTACGGTGTCCTTGTTACAGTGTAATTATACTTTTAGTTACTGAGTAATGTTAATTAACTGCATGTACTTACTATATGGTTAGGGTTAGGATGAGGTTAGTTGCATGTAATTGTGCATAATTTATTGTTATAACTATAGTAACTACATGTAACAGGGACACTGTAAAATAAAGTTTGACCAGATGTCCTTATTTGGATCAAACAACACTTTTAATCCATTTAATGCATCTTTGCTGAATAAAAGTATTCATTTCTTTAAAGTAGTATTCATCTGGTACAAAACAAGCTCGAACAAAGTAATATAATGCACAAACTACTAGACGATTAAAATGAAAACTGAAATGAATCCTCAGTTCTATTACAGACCTTCTAAAAGATTGTGATTTACTATATCTCAGTCAGGGTTATTTTCCAGGGTCTGCTTGTTAATAACTTTTCATAATGTGATCATTTGCCGTCAATGCATTTTTCAAAACAAACTCAACAAAGTGATAACGTGCTAGTAGTCCTTTTAGTAACAGTGAGGTTCTTTGGTCCAGTTAGGTCCGTAATTAAGCGTGTAAATCAGTGGAATTTTTTTACCTGCAGCAGGGGGCTGATTGTATTGAATATACGGATGAGTTATGATAAGGTAGCACAATAGCAGGCCTGTTTCTGGCCTTTATGAATGAGCGCACTTAATCAGCCTGGGGAGGAAGGTGCAAAGCCTCTGGGACAGATGTATAATATCACTACTTCCTTCCATAAGCCCGTGCTGCAGATTTATGGTGTGGCTACTTTGTTAGAAAAACTCTCTCATGCCGTCTTCCGCCCCAACCTGTTTTCCTTCTCCTGGAGTTTTAGTGTAGTGTTGTTTCCTTCACTTGGGGAAGGAGGGAGTTGCCATTAAAGCAACATAGAAGAAAAGGAAAGGCGAAGTTAATTTGGTGCACTCAGTATTTTTTTGTTTATGTTGAACTGGCCCATATACCATCATTTAGACTTACCAGCATCTAGTGTGGTGGATGCAGCAGCACACAAAAGCAAATGTTTTCAGATACTGGCGTTGTTGTAGAAACACAGTATTCACTATCAGCCATGATTGTAGTGAGTGATAAAGTCAGTTACAGAGATAAAGTGAGCAGTTTTGACATGTCATGTGATCTCAATATGGAGGCCAACGTGCGGTGACCCGGTCAAAGTAAAAAAAAAAACAGTTTTATTAGGCTACTATTTAATAAAAATAAAATTGTAAAATGTGGGAGAGAGAAAGATGGGATGAGGAAAATTATTTAATAATTATACAAAATTACAATAATAATTAATAATATGTAAGTTAGAATTATAAATAAAATATTGATGATAATAATAATAATATATAACCCATAATGATATATAAATAAGCTATAATACATAGTCTATAATAATAATAATAATAATAATAATATGTAAATTATAATAATTTAGAAATTAACTATAATAATAATACATACACACATACATATATACATACATTATAATAAAAGAGCTATAATATATCATCTATAATAATAATTATATAATAGTCATTATAATAATAACTAATAATGTTATATAAAAAATCTATAATATATCATCCATTGTTACAGCTCAAAACGGCAAACCCACGTAACATCTATATTATTATTATTATTATAACTAATAATAATAATAACATGTACTGCAAATTATAATGATAAATAAAAGATCTATAATAATAATATGTAAATTATAATGATATATAAATGGTCTATAATAATAATAATAATATGCAAATTATAATGATATACAAATGGTCTATAATATATAGATTTATAAAAAAATCTTTGACCCACTGAATTATAGAGTGCCATCACATTATCCATTGAAACTGAATCTCACGTCTGACACCTGACACCAAAATTGATATACCTGTTTATTCTCAAAATTATTCATTAATCCAACTACTTCAGATACAAGATCCAAAATGGAGAGAGATTTAAATGTTTTAGTTAACTTGCGCTCCTTGCAGCTATTGAATCATTTCAGACATATTTCCTCCAATATGGAACATTTATAGTTTCACCTCAAATCTGGCTCACTCACTCGCCCTGAACGCCTGTGTGCCTGAGAGTGATCAGTAATGAACCGTGACAAAGAGCAACGTCACTGTTCACTCAAGGTGAGGAAATGAGAGTCAGACAGGTTTGTGCGCGGAGGTGCTGCTGTCTATAATAATAATAATAATAATAATAATATGTAAATTATAATAATTTAGAAATTAACTATAATAATAATACATACACACATACATATATACATACATTATAATAAAAGAGCTATAATATATCATCTATAATAATAATTATATAATAGTCATTATAATAATAACTAATAATGTTATATAAAAAATCTATAATATATCATCCATTGTTACAGCTCAAAACGGCAAACCCACGTAACATCTATATTATTATTATTATTATAACTAATAATAATAATAACATGTACTGCAAATTATAATGATAAATAAAAGATCTATAATAATAATATGTAAATTATAATGATATATAAATGGTCTATAATAATAATAATAATATGCAAATTATAATGATATACAAATGGTCTATAATATATAGATTTATAAAAAAATCTTTGACCCACTGAATTATAGAGTGCCATCACATTATCCATTGAAACTGAATCTCACGTCTGACACCTGACACCAAAATTGATATACCTGTTTATTCTCAAAATTATTCATTAATCCAACTACTTCAGATACAAGATCCAAAATGGAGAGAGATTGGTGTTTTTACACTACCATTGAGAAATTTTAACAAAACTATGTTACAGACTTTTCATTAAGACCCTAAAGAATCCCCTTTAAATATTTAAATATCTTTGAAACAATATCAATTTAACGGAGAAGCAAAACTGCATAAGATATTAAGACTTGTTTTCAGAAGTGTATTTTGTCTTGAACTGGCAGATTTTTTCCATGTTATGCAGTGTTGCTTCTCAAGTAATAGTTTTGTTTTTAATGATTTTTAGACATTTTTACTAGAAAATAAGTTTTAAAAAGTCATTAAGAAGTCTATTTTTGACAGCCCATGAGTACAATGAATTGTTATATGGCAATAACGCCTTTTTTAAATTATTCCATTAAAATGTTATCTGTACAAGTCTAAACATGAGACTGTAACCCATGTGGCCATAATTATAATAACTTTTATTTTTACATGGTAATTGTATTAATTTCCCTCTGAGATGATCAACACAAGAACACAATGCTACTATGTTACTATACAGAGCTATACATAAATAAAGTGGCTTTTTCAAAAGTAACGGCATGAGGAGAGATCAAACCGCAATTCCAGCCAAACTCTAGTTTAACTGAACCCCCACCCCATTCTCTTTAGCGTTCTCTCTCTCTCTCTCTCTCTCTGACTGTCTCCTTCTTAATGGGCTCCAGATGTGGAGGTTGATGGGGGTGAGCTGTCCGTCCGTGGGGAGGCTCTGTCAGTGGGCTGCAGGGTGCAGAGGGATGTGGGGGTGGGGTGGAGGTATGATCAGGGCCGCTGGGGCTCAGGTCAGAGTTCCAGACATCTGGAAGCACTTGGGGTCAGCGAGCCCAGACTGTGAAAGGTAAGATGGACGCCCAGGCAGGGGGACAGAGGAGACAACATGAAAGTTGTTTTTTCTTTCTTTTCTAGTGGCTTCCTCAAACAACTCTCCTAGGGTCATGTGCAAAGCTTTTTTATTATTTATAGGATCAAAAGTGTGAGCAAACATATATGAGCATAGGAGCCCACCTGAGAACATTACAGGAGAAAACTTCTGCCCGTTTTAGAGTCATAAATGTATTCGTAGGTGTTAGGTTGATGTTGGCATGAGGACAGTAGCGATTCCGTCCAGCTTTCTGCATGTACCATTAAAAATCCTCCAACCAGAGACTCACTTTGTTAAGAAACCTTCAAGGCCCATCGACCTTGATATAAATGGTTCAAAGAGGGTTGTGTCAAGTAAAAAAAAAAAACTGTCGAAATAATAGGAAATGGCTCCAAAGTGAACATCCCGTATATTGCAGGTCCTTAGAGGACGGCTGTATTTGGAAAGGGTTTGCAGTTTTCATGAACTGCTTGGATCATAAAGATTCCGCTGTAAATTGGATGGAACGAGCCCAGCTTGTGGGGAGAAGCCACATGAAAGGCATCTCAATTGGAATAATGACTGGAATTTTAATATAGATGCATCATTTAAGAAAAAGCTCAAACTGGGATCGTTGATAAACACACTTCTTGTCCATCAGTGTTAACTTGAGAGAGGTCAACCAATCAGGAATGTTCACGGACCTAATCTGGACTTATTGGATGCTGCTGCCAACTGAATTTGGAAAGCAAAAGAACATTACAAATAAGTGGCAATTTATTTAATGTAAAGCTACTTTTTCATCCGTTTTTTAACAGTTGGAATGACTCCATATGTTCAAACTCATCTGACTGAAGCTGTTCTGAAGTTTCATTTGGGGACCTTTTAACCACTTATTTGTTTTGTTTAAATAAATAAATAATAAAAAACTGAAATCAAATGTTTAAATATTACATGTGAATTTAGGCGTCACATCAATATAATGTACAGTATGAAAATTGATATTAAGATTAGCTAAAGATTACAGTTAAAATTATTATGTGTGTGTATATACTACCTTTCAAAGGTTTAGAGTCTTATGCTCATCAAGGCTGCATTTATTTAATCAAAAACAGTAAAAATAGTAATACTGAGAACACAGTACACTTTAAAATAACTGTTTTCTATTTTAATATTTTTTTTTGTGGAAACTCTGACATTTTTTTCAGGATTTTTTTTTTATTAATGTAAAGTTCAAAAGAACAGCATTTATTTGACATATAAATCTTTTGTAACATTATAAATGTTTTTTTACTGTCACTTTTGATCAATTAATTGTGCCCTTGCTGAATAAAGGTATTAATTTCTTAAAAAAATAAAATCTTACTGACCCCAAACTTTTGAACAGTAGATTAACTTGAAGTGACCTTTAGATGACCACAAAGGTAATCTAAATGTTAAAAAAATGAGCATGCACAATAATATTGACCAATAAAAAAACACTATAATTAGCTGATGACCAATGCGGTACTGATATATTGTGCAGTGCAATATTTTTGACCATTTTTAAATATATATATTAAGCACATGAAATGCAAGTATCCTAGTCCAATAACGTCTAATAATTTCATCAATTCTGTGTGAGAATCTCATTTTATCCCACAAAACATGATTGTTACATTACAGTGATGAAAGCCAACAGATTTCTTTCACGGAGCTGAAAGACAGATGAAAAGATAAACACCCCCTTCCTCCAATTGACTGTCTCTGAGGTCACTCAAGGTCACATGTAATCAGCAGACCAAGGGAGCCATCAGGTACATAAACAAGCCAGTGTCAGCCATTCAAAAACAGCCCGCGGCCACTTAAACTCAAACGATCGCTTCCTGTGCCATAAACAGACTGTTTTGAAAGTAAACATTCCTGTTCAACAAAAATTGAACAGCACCGGCCCTGAAGACTGCTTAAAGGAATCAAAGCTCACCACGCGACACCAAAGACTCCATCAACAGGTAGTAAACCGCACAGGCTGTTTTTCCGAACGCTCCTGTCAGCTGATTTTTCTCGTCAACCTTTAAAACGTTTTCAAATCCAAAGCAAATACACAAGCACTTTAATGGAACGATAGCTGGCAGGGGAAGAACAACAGCGCTAGAAGTGTTTGGATCTCATTGTAAATGGCCAGTTTGATTAGCTACATTTTGTCATTTCCTTGCTTTGCCTTGTATCCTTAGAAAAGTGCACTCCGAAGTGGAGTGGAAAGCGGGTGGAGAGGAAAAGAGCCGCAGGAATTTTTGCAAAGCTTTCTGCTGTTTCTCACGAAGCCCCCAGGAGTCCTGACGAAGAGTTATTTTACAGTTTAAAGGTAAATGTTCACATAGAGAGGAGAAAAGAGTAACAACCATCTAAGAGTGCCTACAAACACACTTTGAGAAGTTTAGCTTTGGAAAAGCACACGTAACATCTGCCCTCGCGTCTCTAACTCTCACTACTCTTGGGTTTCTGAATGATTTCACCTGCCTTCTATTGTGTAATACTGTAAATGAAATGGGCCAATAGTGGGAGTATGCTTTTCATCTAGTTTTATTCTAAAACACTTCCTCCAAGGCTATACATGTACATAATGTAATAGGGTTTAATATCTGGTATGTGGAACTGTTGCCAGCAACAGAACAAATCAGAGATTGAGAGCAGTCTATGCTCAATAGTGAGCACATTTGTGGTAAAAACATGGTCAAATTGCTGCAGCGTAAATCGCAGAAGTGTTCTCTGGTAGGCCATAAAGACATTCGAGGACACTCTAACCCATGCTGTTACACTGCTTGGACATCTTTATTGCAAAGGAATATTACATGTTTAGATATATTTAGACAATATAAATGGGTAAAATCAACTAGGCTCCAAATTCATTACTTGCATACATGAATTGAGTTCTGTGTATGCCAAAATGAACAAACAACCCCGGCGTGTTTTAAACTGAAAACAGTGAAAAGTGATTTTAGAGTACGGTAACATGGAAGCCAAATTTAACCCGGTTCCAAATAATCAAAATATCCAAATCCCAATTTGTGGCCTCAGTGCATATTTATGAGTTCCAAGGAGAAATCAAGGGGAAATCCTAAAAACTTCCCAGATGTCCACAAGATTGTAGTATATGGATTCCACAGAGGTCATCAAATCCCTGTGGTCGGCAACAGTCTCGAGAAAGCAATCTATAGTAAGCCACGGTCTTCAAACGGGATGACCACACTCATGCTGCCACAGTGAGTGTGAACAGAGAAAGTTTCCAGAATTTTCCCACATGTCATTTTCCCACATGCCAAGAACATGACAGCCTTAAATCATTGGTTTAGGAAAGTTCTGTACCTTGAAGAAATTCTCCTTTGCTTCTTTTCCTTGATGGATAAGAGTAAAACACATATAAGAGGACAGAAAACAATATTTATGTCAATAGTACGGGGCCGGTGTTGTCAGGACATTGGGATTGTTCTCTGACATGTGGCTCAGAGTCTCTGACAGCCCTGCTGTCCACTTCAGTTGACGGTGGGCACCTGGTTCAGGCTGTATTCTTTGGCCTTCAGTCTCAGGTTGGCGATACTGTTGGCCATATTCATGCCTTGGGCTGTGTTGTTGGTAGCGCATGATGGAGAATAAGTTGCCATGGTGCTGTAAGGAAAGGGTTAAGTTTTCAGGATGAGATTTCACACATTTTTTTAATAATAAATAATTCAATAATATTGGCGACCTGAAGTGCATGCTCTGTCTCTGTTCATTTTATTCACTTAAACAAAAATGGTCACAATGTTTGTGATGAAAATGCAGTACTATTCTGGGGTTTTTACAACTTCATTCCTATGGACAGCATTTGTGGCACAAAATTTCTGATTTCAAGAAAATTATTTTATATTTTTTAATAATTAATTTAATACTTTTGATCATTTTGACTCCCTCAGCTTGAAAAAAAAACATGTTTACAGTAAAGAAAATACAGAAATGTATGGTGGTATTTTGATTAAAGGGGTCATATGATGCGATTTCAAGTTTTCCTTTCTCTTTGGAGTGTTACAAGCTGATTGTGCATAGATAAGATCCCTGAAGTTGCAAAGACTAAAGTCTCAAAACCAAAGAGATATTCTTTATCAAAGTTAAGACTCGGCCACGCCCCCCTAAAACGGCTTGTTCTAACACGCCCCCACATATCTACCCCACTATGTGGAAATATTTGCATAATCCCGCCGCAAATGTGCACGCAAAGAAAGAAGGCATGGTGTCAGTAACCGCAGTTAGTGTTGAAGCAGCCATGTCAGGGAGACGCTGTGTGTTTCTAGGCGAAAGCAAAAGCACTTTATTTGGCCTTCCAGAAGTAGATGCAATTAGGAATCATTGGTTAAGATTTATTTACAACAGAACAGCACAACCCAGATGTTCGAATTTGTGCAACGCATTTTATAGACGACAGTTTTTTTAACCTAGAGTACAAGGCTGGCTGTGCACAAAGGTTATTTCTAAAAAAAACTAAAAAAAAGGTCAATTCTGACTTTGCTATGACAATCTGGCGCTTCAGAATCAGCTACTGTTTTGTTATTATTGACTTTGCTATGACAATCTGGCGCTTCTGAATCAGCTACTGTTTTGTTATTAGTTTAAGTATTTGCTATTGACTGTTCAAATGCGGAGTTTTGCGCATCGTGTGTGTGTGTGTGTGTGTGAGAGAGAGAGAGGGAGAGACAGGGTCACATCACAGTAGAGTCAGCTGTCTTAACCGTGGCTTGTGTACTGCAAACACATACCAGCTTCGTCACTGTGTCTGTCACGCGACTCTGTTCCCCTTTCGGGCTCTGTCTTTACATTTATTTTGAAAGATGAAGCTCGCAATTATGGTAAGGGGCGTTACATTTCCGACGAGTGCTTGCGGTGTTCTGGCCAATCACAATGCACTGGGTCAGCTGGCCAATCAGAGCAGACTGCGCTTGTCAGAAGGAGGGACTTTGTAGAAAACGAAGCGTTTGAGAGAGGCTGGGCATAGAGGACCTACAATAATGTACAGTATTTGAAAAATTATGTGTTTTTTGAACATTAAAGCATGTCAACATATTCTGTTACACCAAATACACAAAATAATGATCTTTAAAAAAGCATCATATGACCCCTTTAAAGCACTTTCATGAAATCTTCCCTAAAATGCGTTTTACCCAAGCTGTTAAGTTGTCTAAATCATCCAAACTACTTTTCAAATTTATGGTTGTGTATCACTGATGTAATTTCTGCAGGTGGAGTTTGCCCAATTTAAGTCCATGTAAATAGTGTTCTATGGATAGTTACATAGATTTATATATACGCTTTTATCCAAAGCTACTTGCCTTACAAATATTTGTGTAGCACTTTACAATAAGGTCCCTTTGTTAACATTTGTTAATGCATTAACTAACAATAAGCATTAATTTATTAATAAACTTATTCATTTTTGTTAACGTTAGTTCAACCGTTAATTATAGTGCATGTCAATTAAATAATATTAACAGATACAACTTTTGTTTTTGAATAATACATTAGTATATGATGAAATTAACTAACATTAATTAATGCATTACAATTATTTTTCATTGGTCATTCTTGTTAACTAATGTTAATAAATGGAACTTTCTTGTAAAGTGTTACCAATTATTGTATAGATTTGGTCTAAATCATGCATTCCCATCAAGTCAGAAGTAACATTTGTAATTCAGACTAACACGTTTAATATTTAAATCTCATGGTTATACTTTTGAAATGGTGCAATAGTTGAATATTTGAAACATTAATTCACAAGTAAATTACTTTCATTTACAGTTTTAGTTAAATGAGGGATGACAACATTCATGCCGCAGATGCTGTCCATTGTCATTAATTTGTTAATAACCCAGAATATTCTTATAATTTCTGCCCAATTAACGTCCACACCAACAGAAACAGCAGCAGTGGTAATGGTAATGCATGCAGAGGTATAAAAAATTTGGTGACATCTAACCTGTACGATGGTGAGCTGCCCCAGGACATGTAGTCATTGGGTCTGGGAGCGGGTCGTGGGACAATGGGCTGCTCTATGGCTGTTACTTCTCCTGAGAAAGACTTGAGCAACGAGGCGTTTTTACTGGCCAGCATTGCACGTTCATTTCGCCGAAACTTAGCCCGCCGATTTTGAAACCACACCTAGAAAATCATGAAGGTGCTCGGTTCGACATATACAGTGTGTAGAACAGCCTTACCATCAGAATGGACCATTGTGTGAAGGTAAAGTATGTGCCACTGCTACATCCACATGATGTGACGACACTGAGCATGATAAGACCATTTCAGGATAAAATGAAAAACAACCTGCTAACCTGCACTCGAGCTTCAGTGAGGTTGACCCGGCGTGCTAAGTCCTCCCTGACAAAAGCATCAGGGTAGTGCGTCCTCTCAAATACTCTCTCTAAGGCCTGCAGTTGGCTGCTGTTGAACGTGGTCCTATTCCGCCTCTGTTTACGCTTTTTCTTCTCCTCTGAGTTGAGTTGCTCATCTATGGGGGACAAACACAAGCGCGCACACACAGATATAAGGATGACATGAATATCCCCATTATAGTAGGTCTGAACCCATTAAATAGCCTTACCCTGAAAAAAGGACATTACATTCATAGGGGTACAGTTAAGTCAAACTAGTGAAACAGTTTTTGTTATGGAATTATAAACAAAGATGCTTTTTTAATATTAAGAACTGGAGATGTATAACCTTTTAATGGACAGTCGGCTCAATGGAACGGAGCTGCAGAGAGTTAATACAGATTTTTCCAGTTTGATTATACTTCAGTCAAAAGTGATGAACCTTCCTAAAACCATATCTCAATCAAAGCTTAAAGAGTGTGTAAGCAGGACACCTGATCTTAATTTATTAAAAAATCTGAAAATGTTCTCGTATTCTATACATTTTCAACAAAAACATCGTAGGTGAATAACCCGGCCTACAGTAATATTATTTTTGAGGTCAATATGACACCAGACCCTTAATAAAAAATTTTTTAAATTCACTATCATTTATTTGATGCACATTTTTTTCCTAATATTTAATGACTTGTCCTCATGATTTCTTTAGATCTTTTCAGAAATGTGATTTTGACTTTATGTTTCTCTGCTATTTATAACTGCAAAAATAAAAGAGAGAGAGAGAGAGAGAGAACTCTTTGGCCTTTTTGACAATTTAAGTTATAGAAAAATATTATCAAATAAAGTAATTGATGCATTCTGTAATATTTGATGTCATCCAGTCTTGTCTTATGATAATCTTATATACATTATATTACACCTACAGAAATAGAATACAGAACATAAAACTATAAATAATATATGGTCATCAGGTTTTGTAGAATTAGCTCCCCATCACTCAAATTGTATTATGAAATAAAACTAAATTGATCAGTTTCCCACATATATTATTTATCCATCATCTTTAATAGAAATAATCTACATTTCTGTCATCTTCTTTTTTTCTTTCTTTCTTTCGTTCTTTCTTTATTTCTAAAATCATTCTGGCCTCTTCTAGTAGTAAAATGCCAATTATGATGTCTGGGCCTGTTTTGGTCCGGGAAAAAAGCAGATCGTTGCAGACTCACTCTTTGGATTCATCAATCAGTTCTTAAATCGCTCCATAAAACTTCCCATGAGGGAGAAAATACCCCAGTGACGAACTGATTCGCCCCAATTCCTCAAAGGCCATAAACTCAAAACAGAGTTGAAAGAAGAGGTTATCAGTGCCGGGCCTAGAGCAAGAACAGCTCTACATGTCACAGCTGTGCTTATAGTGAGAACGAAAATCGTCTTTTATTAACTATGCGCTTAGGCCTACACGAGATTTATCTTCACTTCAGTTATGGTTATTCAGAAGTCATTTCTCTTAAAATAATGCCGAAGTCACATCTGAAATGTTGAGTAAATTGTTCACAAAATATTAATAAAAATGTTTACATAGGCCTAAATGCCCTCACACGAGCCTTAAATCGTGTTGCTTTATTTTTTCCCCCCGAGGTCCGGAACACGCGCCAACCTATTAACTTTATTTATTTACGTTTATTTTGTTTCTTATTCAAATTTATTTCGTTTTAATCTTAGTGGCTTGGCTGATTCAAAGTGACAGATTTAAAATGTGCAAAAAATATAAAGCCTATCATGTAGACAAATACAGCTTTCGCAAAACAAGTAAGACTGTAATGGTGGCTTTATCAAGAGGCTCGTGTTTATAACTTTCGTAATGCTTCAAATTGCAAATTTCCGATTATGCCTAACAACTACAAAGTTCATTCTAATAGGCTAAATGGTGCATTCAGAAAATGTAGACGGACTCATTTTTATATCGGTTTAATTTACTATTTGAAATGGACTAATAACCACTTTAGTGACTCATTCATAAAATAAGCCTAATTAATTCACTGCAACTTTGGACTACGTCTTTAAATCTTTAAATAGCCCTAGAATTTAAAAAAATATCTATTTCCTGTTATGAATTTTGCAGATCCTATAGATAACTTGTTTTGTTGGCTTCACTGAGAAAAAAAATAAAAATAGAAATAGAAATGGGCCTATACTAATAAAATTATATATTGTAGGTTTACATGCATGACAGCCTGCAGATACAGTCTGAAAGGTTTGCAAAATTATGACTTTTTAAAATTTTATTTGGATTTATTCTAGCACTATCTTAATATCAATGAAAACTATATTTTCATTGTAGAGACAGTTCGGGATTACTAAGCAACTGTTTTACACACTACAATTAATTAGCCCAAGTATCTTAATTGCTAACTAAACGCATATGGAGTAAATGAATCAGAACGCAATCGTGCCCTCTTATAGCGCCTAATATAATTCAGAACACAGTACTGATGTCTGTCACACATCTGCTAACGTGACAGTTTAGGTAAGGTGCTAATCACATTAGTTCATGTGTTTCTGTTCTTTCTAGAGTGTGTAGGCCTACCAATTAAAGATTACTAGAATGAACAATTTAATTGCATTTACTTTTATAATTGGGAGACCCTAAACAGAAGTCATTTTCATGAAGTAACTGGCCTAATGTTTTCCCTGTACGTCTTTTGGAGTTGAAATCTTAGCTATAATAATTTCTTATTAAATTAGGAAAAATCACTAGCCTATCATCCTGATACTTAAACGCTACGAATGTTTTAGCTATTAAAAGAATCTATGGGACATGAGGATCATGTTTTGCTCATGAACTTACTCTCCTGCTGAGTCGTGTCGCTGCCGCTGGTCAGTCCCGGAGACTCCAGCATACTCCTGGCCGCCTCTCCTGCGCTCTCCTCCGCTTGAGCTCCCACCATCTCCCGCGCCTCCTCCAGATCCAACAGGTGGCTCACGGAAAAGTTCTTCTTAGCCTGTAAATGATCCTGATTTGCGCTGATCGGACTCTCCGTTACATGAGCATAGCTGGAAGTCATGACGCAAACTGACGAAACCCAAGATATCCTCTAGGCTACCTATAACCAACATGGGTTGAGTCTTGACCATGAACAATCACTCTATGCTCGACAAATAGATCGATTTTGATTTCTTCATCCGTAGTTCAGTGTAATGTGGATCCAAACAGGCGTAATTACCGCTCTTTTACTGGACAATCATGAGTCTTGGAAAAAAGGCATCACCGAAACACATCTCCAATTCAAGAACTCCAAAGTCTTCGCCTTTTACCCGATGACTCCCTTTTAGTTTCTGTAACAGAGACTTTCTCCTCTCGTTCCGAGAGTGAGGGAATGAGTAAGCTGGCGAGAAAGGTTTGATGGCACAGATGAACGACTTACGCCCAATAGGAGGAGGTCGGACGAGCTTCTCTCAGCTTCTTTCTCCGGTACTTCAAACGACACACACTGGCTCTGAGGGGGGAGCCTGAGAGCAAAATACACGAGCATTTGAAGCCCTGGTGAGGGATGATAAACATACAAGAAGCCCTAATAACGTGGCGATGTTTTTTTTTTTTGTCGGCGTTTCTAAAGTTTAACGAAGTCGTATCTCTTTTCTCCACCCCTAACATCCCACTGAAATACTCAATAATTAATGGGTCAAAGTGACCTGATGTGATTTTTTTTTTTGTCCTGATCTATTAGGTTATTCAGAAATAGGCTACATTAAAATGCGAATCATACAGAAACAGACTTGAATACAACTCTTATATTCACAGAATTGTAGCAATTTCCTAATTAAAACTCACTGATATTTGGGCTTTAAAAATATATATGTAGGCTATAGCCTAGTTATATATAATAAAGGGCCTATAGTATATATAGTTTAAAGTAGGCTATATAGTTAAAAAATATATGTCTAATGAAAATTTGCCATAGTTTCCCATTATTATTATTATTATTACTATTATTAAAAAATAAGCAGTGAATAATTTTGTGACAAGAAAGCCAGAAAACAGAGAAGATCCTCATGAATTTGTCAAGGTCATTAAGTAATTTAAAAAAAAATCTTTTAATCTTTTTTTCTTTTGTCAGAAAGTATTACGTTGAAAAATTTTTGTTTTATTTTTCTTTGTTTATAAAATAAAACATTTGTCCATTTATCATCTTTATTGATCATCAACTGCTGTAACTGAACAGACTTCTGTCTCTTTGCAATGATTAGGCTACTCAATTACTTTTTTTCCATGCTGAATAAAACTGTCACCAAATTATATTCTGTGGTCTTAAAGACAAGTTTGAATAAAGGGACAACGGTCTTGTTAAGCTTAACCGAATTTAAGCTATTAATACGAGCACTCAAAATGATCAAAGTTACACACTGGCAAAGCTCTTGGATAATATGGGTATCATCGTGCGTTCTGTACTGGTGTCAGTTCATGATGTGACACTAAAATGTTGTTCTTTTTGAATCGGTTTACAGAGGATGTCGAAGCATTGCGTGCGCTTTTAAAGAGTCTCTCGACAGGAGGGGAGCGAGCTCTGCATGTGTCTCAATGACATGAGTTCAGGCTCCAAGCAGCCTCCGTCAGCCTCCTAGGTCTGGGAAAAGAACACTTGATGCCATCAAAGGGGCGCAGATTGAATCCAGATGTGCAGTGCCTCTCTCGTTCTTTCCGTGCATTTAATTAAGGAGCTTGGATTGAGGAGATCTTTCTTCATCATTAGTTTCCTCCCAAGATCCCATTTCTCCCTCGAAGCCCTGCTCGCTGCCCTGTGCCAGCGCGCAGCTTTGCTTTTATTATTATTTTACCCTGCCCATAAATCTGCCACATATCGAAACCTTGAATCTTTGTGAAGAAGGAAAGTTCTTGCCTCTTTGAGGAATGCAAACTAGGCCCATATAGGAGAAACGTTTTAATCAGCCTCTGTTAACATGTTTTTCTTTATGAGCAAGGCTTAAAAGTAAGCTAATCTAAATATGTATATAAAAAATTATACACTAAAACAAAATGACAGTAATAAAAAGTCAACGTCTAGCAACCTCTATATTTTCCCCGAAAAGTAGGCAATAAAAGAAAGTAAAATTGTAAAATGAACTGGATAAAGTAAAAAGAATAATCTACCCTGGAACGATATAAAACATTAGGCCTAATTGTTTGCATAGGAAAATAATGACAT
The DNA here is from genome assembly GCF_001515625.1 of Sinocyclocheilus rhinocerous. Taxonomy (NCBI): domain Eukaryota; kingdom Metazoa; phylum Chordata; class Actinopteri; order Cypriniformes; family Cyprinidae; genus Sinocyclocheilus; species Sinocyclocheilus rhinocerous. The sequence continues at coordinate 1,677,272 of NW_015655401.1, forward strand.
TGGTCATTTATAAATGAACTGTATTAAAATGTGTCGGGGTTGAGGACAGTTGCCTGCATTTATCATTGAGAAGGTGTAAGAAAGGTCATGTGGGAATGATCGCACTGACAGCAACAATTGACTATAAATTGAGATGATCATTACGATCTTTCATCCGCATTCTAGAAACGGAAAACAAGGCAAAACAAATGTTTTGTCAAGTTTAAGTCGTCAACCGCATTATTAGCGTGTAACCCAGAATAACTGGAAAACAAATACAGATTTACAGCTGAATAAAATGAAAATCGCATATTCGAAACAACCACCATTAAAATAATTAACGATAGGCCTATGTTTTTTTTTTTAATAATAGGGTATAAACACAAAGAGAATTAAAAAAATTATAGCAATAGACAGGATGATATAGTTTGGACAGTGAACAGTTTGGTTTGTTTATTGACAATAATAGAAGTTGTAAAGTAAATAATGGAACTAAATTATTATTTCCTCAAAAATTCAGAATTTTTCGCAACATGCAATCCACCATTACATCCAATACAAAATTTGCTCCGAATAAATTAATAATTAGGATAAAGTTAGGAATGGCTCTTCTTAAACATTTGGGTTGATAGCCTACATATTTTTTCATTAAGTTTATTTGATCAATCATAATGCATGAATCAAGTAGACTAAATCAACACATATTGAATTACTATTCAAGTATATTGTATTGAAAAATCTAATTAGTTTGATTTAAATGTAATTTTCATTTTTCTTTCTTCCCCCTGTGTACTGTCGACAACACGGAGGACAATAAGTTGCAACACCGTTTTGTAGCAGCTCTGCATTTCAGCTCAGCTCAGTTCATCATTTCTCACACGGATCATATCACATGTCCATCTTGAATTATAGGGATCAACTGGCGGATAATTATAGGATAATTATTATAATCAGACTCGAGGATCCTCTTGTAATGAGGCTCGTGCCGAACCCTTAATAATACCTCAGTGGACCTCAGTGTGCATTACAAATAGGCTACATGTGCACACCTTACACAACATTTGTTTTCAGCATCGGGACATTTTCTCGTAACATAACACGTTACTCATAACATATCTTTGTCTAACGAGCACAGCAAGGAAAGAAACAAAGGCCTGAGAACCAACAGCGAAAGTTAATCATATAAACAGAATAGATGCACATAGACGGAATAAAACAAACTTCAGTAGCCTAAACCCCGCAAGTGACTATAAAATCACTTAATTTGGATCGTAACTAAGTTTTATAGCCCTCTTTTACAAATATGAACTTTTAACACAATTTTTTAAAGACATAGGCCTATCTTTAAAATTAAACGCAAAACATTTTATAAACCACAATTAAATTTCACAAATGACTTATATTTTAAATTCTGCAGCTGTCCTGACTTTAATTCTTAACCTAATATACAAGATATAGATGTCTAACCTTTCCTTACACAGCACGATAAAACATGTCCAGTAGTTATTAATGATTTATTGTAATCCAATTATTTTAACCCATTTCGTTTACATACTTTGTCAAAAGCTACAATCTATAACTAATGCGTGGCCAGCGGCGTTAGTGCTCTGTATTTATCTCACAGTCTTTTTGCTTCTCATGTTACACACTTTTCCAAGTTGTCCGGAGAGGAACCCCACTAAATTAAAAGCAGATCCAGAGGAATGCTGCTCTATGAAGATGAACTACTGCTAAAACAGGCATGTAGTATCATTTACACGTCTAAAAACGCGCGTTCTTAATGAAGATGATATCTGAAATTATTATGCTAAGTCCTCTTTTAAAAAGTAGGCTATATTTAAACTGAAAAAAGCACCTGCCTTGAAATCTTTTTATCTTTAACTGAAAAAGCAAATTTATGAGGATATGAATATATTTCGTGTATGATCTTCTGACTAATTTATTTTAATAGCTTTTGCAAACTGCAGCATTTGCAATTTATTATTATATTTCTTAGGACAAAGTTAAGGGAAATTAGACTAAAGGAGACTACATAAAAATAGACTAAATAAAATGAAAAATTCAAATTAAATACAAATTTAATAAAAAAATAAAATGTAATGAATTATAAAAATAATAAATATTAAAAAGCAAATATATAAAATGCTGAACACTGATGATAGAGGAGAGTGTCTAAATTGTTACTGGCCAGTAACCACTCAAAAAAAAAAAAAAAAAAATTTTTTTTTTTTTATTTATATATATATATATATTTTTTTTTTACGAAGACAACGCCTGATCAAATCCAAAACTTAGGACAAACAACAGATCCCATACAGAGATCATGTTTTACTTGTGTTTTCCTGTTCTCTGACCTCACTGCTGCAATGCAGAGCGATCGGGCCAACATCCCTGACTGAAACACATGCAACAATGGTCATTTCCTTCATATTATCCTCTCGGTTGTCTTAGTTCATAATATATTGATCGTCTTGGCCTGGACAGCAGTATTTAAGCACCACCTCTTCACATTCCAGAAACCTCACGGGACTTAAAGCTGTTTGTAAATTAGGCTCATTCTTATATTAACCCTTTGACCCTGCCAGCCGATGGGCTGAGGCTGTAAAGAGGAAGGCCATAGTGGCTAATTGATGGTCATCGCTGAGGGGAGACAGCATGAAAAGATAAACAAAATTAAGAGCAGTGATGAATATCACCTCTGAAGGAGCGAGAGGCCAGGAGAAGTAGTCATTTATTAATGGGAAGTGTTAGGCCATTAGCCCGGCTATTGAGTGATGGGCCAATGGCAGGCCTCTATTGCAGGTCCTCATGGAGAACTGCGATCATGCAGCGATAGCAGTAGTTTTGGTCTGCTTCAGCTTTTCCCAAACGCAGATGTAAGTGGACTGTGCAGATTGCAACGCTAATCCAATTTTCCCTCATTTGTCTATTAAATTCTGATTTTATCAGCAGATCTGGTTCTGAAATCAGAGCCTGCTTCCCTCTTTTGGCATTTGGATGGTTATGGTTTCAGGAGGAAACCATGTAACACAAGCAGAGATGTGAGACATTTGATGTGGATGTGTGTATTTGGGAGAGAGAACTCTTATGTGTGCGTTGGAACTTTAAAACAGTCCGTTGACACCCCAGGTCCAACTTCACAGAGCTGCCTAATAATATCTAATAAAGTTTCCTGAAACCAAAACGGCCATTAGTCACAATATGAGGAATTTCTCTGTGCTGGCACAATAAGGGGCTCTGATAGAAAACACATGGGCTGCAAAAGATGGAGGGGGCCCATCAAATGAAAATATGATAATTGTGTTTCTAAGCCTGAATACATTACTAGACAATGTCAAGACAAAAGACAAATTCGGGCCAAATCCATAAAGTCATATTTCTTTCCAAAACGATGCCTGAGGACAAATGTCAAATCAATTTGTAACGGCACATTAAGAAGAAGCAAATATGGGATATTGGCGAAGAAAGACTGTATTATTTCATTATTTGGGATTGACGAGATTCAAAATTTGAAAATTGTGAAAAAAACTACTTTATTTAGATTTTATTTAGCGTCAGCATCAGCATCAGCTTTGTAGAAGTGCTAATAATAGTGGGTGGAAAAGACTCACTGTTGTTCAAAAGTTTGATCAATTGAATTAATCCTTGCTGAATAAAATCTTTCAAAAAAGTATCTTACTGATCCTAAACATTTGAACAGTAGTGTACATGAACGAGAAAAATGCATTGTTATCAACAAACAGATTTTTGTTTGTTTTCATCATGGTTGGTGCTAAGATTGATATACTGAGCCACGTAATTTCAACACATCTGAATGAACCTTTGAATCACAGCTAATGAACATTTGAGAGCACTTAATCAAAATAAGCTTTGTTTATGAACAGGATATGTGTATTCCACCATTTCACTCTTTAGGTTTATTTATACTGGGTGAACCAAACCTAAAACATACAAATAAGAACTAAATTAATGGGCTGGATGCAGCGAGTGTCGCTGAAGTTTCTAAACTCTCAGACACAAAGGCAGCTTGTCATTCCTCCTCCTCCTCCTCCAGAGCTAGCAGGACTTCAGAGAGTATTTTCATAGACTATCACACATTAACTCACATAAATTGGCAGCCAACTTTTCCACCGATATGATGAGATGTAAATGCTGGGAGCCCGAGGTGCATGTTGCCATGGCAGCATAAAGGGTTCAAGCAGGCAACAGGAAGTTAGGTTTCAAAATATTTTAGATTTGCACAGTGCATTCACAGTGGAGAGCAAAGACTGGAAGCTCAGTGTGGCGTTGCAGCCTTGTCTTCATGCTTAAGAAAACTTGTTAGTAAAGTATTGAAAATAACATTGTAACAGGTGATGCTAAAACAATAACAGAACATTCTCCTGAAGAAAGAACACAAATAGTAGGATCGTTTTAATCTACAATTAATCTATAATTTATCATTTATATAAAAGAATGTTGGTTCATACTCAAAATTATGATTATCAAATTGTCTGTAAAAAGAAATTCCTCAATAATTGAGATCCGAGTAACATGTTCTAAAACTGTAAAAAATGCATAATAACTTAATTTCATTGCATCAACAACATGCTGTAGTATAATAACAAATGTAAGCAATATGCACAATTAACTGCATTACAAATAATGCATTCACACACATTCTTTGATGCTTTTTATTTCTAAGCAAAAAATGTATAGTTATAAAATTCATCTAAAGCTGTAAAAGAAAGAAACTTGACATGATTTATGGACAGGAAATTGCCAGTCTGGTATTCTCTGAGGCAAGAGGTTAAAGAATATCAAGTCAGCTCCATGAACACAGCAGCCCAAGTTCAGAGGTCTTTTTAGCCTTCAACTTTGATATATAAAAAGATCTTGCACTGCTCTGTCAGGAGAAAAGGTAAGATAAACAAAGGCTTCAAGGAGGGCAAAAAGCCAAAGACAAAGTGCATGGATGTACTTGCATATGTCTCTCATATGCGTTACACTCATGCACATCCAAATCTCTGATTGGCAGGTTTCACTAATCACTGTGTTTAAAGAGGCCACATGCTCTCTGGACAACCCTGACCTTACTTTGGAGGATGTGTCCTTCTTCCTAACCACCAATCAGCTCCCTTATTCCTGTTCTGAATTTGTTCTTTAATGTAAAAATAATTTCAAAGGAAGGCAATGCAGAACTGCAGCTCCACTTCAAGCATCACACCTTAGTGCTGTTTTGTTCCTGAATGAATCAGTGTTTTTGAACAAATCAGTTGAATGATTCAATGACTCATTCATAAATATTCCTTTCTGAATCAATCAGTGTTTTGAACGAACTGGTTGAGTGAATGATTCAAATGACTCACTCTTTAAATCAGTCTTGTGTCACCACCTACTGGACTAACACTGTAACTTGCAGAAAGCAAGTAAAATCCCTCCGCTAATACACTGACCCCTCCGCTAATACACTGACCGATAGTGACATATTTTTGTAGACCTGGAAACAAATTAGCATTATACCACTTTTGGTTCCACTGTCCTGAAGTAAATTGTGTTTTTGGTTAAATGCCTGAAATAAGGTCTGTGGCTAACACAAGAATTTTTTCAGAAGTGATTTTTTTTTCTACAACATAAAATATGTTGCTAACAAGTGGCTAAATGGGACCACAGAGGTTGTTGGGGACATGAATAAACATCATCACGTCAAATTCATCTACTCGCTAGTCCATATACACAACCTTGTGTGTTTATTATCATGCTATTGCAAACTATTCTTACGCAAACTTAAAAAAAAAAATGTTTTCAATAAAGACTGAAAGAGTTGTCAGAAGCTTAGTTATGGTGATGTTGAAGCCATATGATCGTGATGTAGTTCATTTATCACTAATCAAATTTGAGGACCAGAACTAACTGTTGTATAAACGCATTTAAACACAAGGTTTTCATGAGTTTTATGTGCTTGGCCTTAGGACTGTCATTCGAGAATGAATTGAGCACATTTAGTGGAAGCTGAACATTCTTTAGGGAGTGTGTTACAATCAGAGAATTCCCTCATGTTTTCAATTACCATTAGGAGCAATACATCTCCATTTCCTGTACAAAAGCCAGGAATCTTGATCTAGCCCCAATGTACTTACTCATACATAATCAAACTAAAGTTATGGTCAGCTGCAGGGACTGTCAAAACCCCAGTGCCCCAATCAATATCTCATTCCCACTGACCTTAAGTCACAGAAACCCCTTTCCCAACCAAAAGCACTCAGTTCAGCCAGAATCCCTCCATATTGCATTTCAGACAGTAGCGATCTCAACAGAATGCAAAGTATTCAGCCTGTCCAATCTAAAGTGTGTATCTGAGTCATATATGTATTGTATTTATACCAGTGTGACCAGGGTGAAGACAGGTGGTTGAGGGAGGTGATGAAATTACTGAGACATACACTGTATTCGGTCACTCAAAGGACATGCAGAAGGGTCAGCCAACCGTAACTCAAAGCTTGTCAACTGAGATCTTCAAAATTATCCAATATTGTTGATTTTATCAGTTGGCAATGCTATTAACTATAGTAGCTATTTTTTTCCCCCAATCAGCTGTGCAATATGACAAAAATACTACATCACTGTTTTTACTGTATGCCACATTATGGGATCAATTTAATGTAGAGAGTTGCACTTTTTATTTTATTTTAATTTAGTTTAGTTTTTGTAGTGAAATAACTGTTTAGTTCAATGGTGTTTAGTTTGCTTTGGGATGTTTTAGTACAATATAAATTTGTGTTCACACAGTTCCTGGGTTAAAGCACATTGAACCCAATTGTCATAACATGCAGAAATATCAATAAGCAACCAATACAATATTAGTTTTGTATTTTTACTAGGGCCATGAATTGATTGAAAAAGTAACTTATTAAATGTACAGGTTTCTGTCATTATTTGGGAATAATCATACCTAACATTAAAAATTGTATTCATAAATATACAATAAATCCCCAAATAAAGGTAGAAAGGAAGTATATTTTAAATTTATATTGTTTTAATGGCAAGTTTAACGAGTTCTACCAAGGCCAGCATACCAGTATTAGTTTTTAAGGGCTGTACGCATGATTGCTTCTGCATTTAGCCTCAGTGGCCATAAAGGACAAAGCAATACTGATATGATCCACCTTTTATGAAAAAGGTATAAAAGCTGGAACTCATTACTTACATGTTATGTTTTAATATACTAAGATGCTGTGTTTAATATAGTAAATATTATTTCATATAAATTAGTAATACATGATGATGTTGTACCGAACATGGGATATATATATATATATTAGGGGTGGAACGGTACACAGATGTCACGGTTCGGTACGTACCTCGGTTCGGGGGTCGGGAAAAAACAGTGCGACACGTAACGTAGCCTTGGCAGAAAGTGACATCCTTTGTTTTCTTTATTTTACAAAAGCACAATGTTTTGTTTTCATTGTCCCCACCACTGATACAGACTGACAAACATAGGCAAGTGGAATGATATAAACAGTGAAATGTTGGGGTACTATATCAGCACACATATTTACAAAGTAAAATAGTAAAGAATATCGCACAATATTATCATTATTATCATTGTCTTATCTGCAATTTTCCTTTCAAAGATCACTCATATTTACAAACTAGTCACTGAGCTTGGCAACTTGCAATATAAGCACTGTTGTGACCACAGAATAGAACTTTTCCACCAATTTGTCTGGAGCCACCTCCCATTTGCTTTAAACACGGCGTGCTGTCCTGTGGAAACTGCTTAGCAGTGGTTGTAACTCCAGCTGATGTGTCTGACCACCAACTAAACATCTGGGGTTGAGGAAAACTTCCTCAGGCCTACAGTATGGCGGGGTCTGAACTCAGATACTGTCAACAACAGTTGGTTTAGTCCTGGGTGATGCTGAACATGTCAACACAACCTCACAGTACACGGTACAAAAATTTTTTAAAAAGTTGGAAAAACTCAAAAGCTTGAGGCAAATAGCTTCAAGACCTGTGGAAATAAATGTTGTATCAGCACAAACACATTGTAATAAGTTCCATCAACTCAAACATATTTTTACTGGTGAATCCAAGTTCATTAAGCTTCCATTTTAAATTAGGCTGCTCATAATAACAATGTGGAAGTTTCTTAATTTGTCAGTTTGTTGAGCATATGGAGTTACATCTGTACACCAAAAATAGTTACAATATATGCATTCATTGAAATGGAAGACTCTTCACCAAAGAGAACTCTAGTCACTCTGGTGACTTGAAATATAACGTTTGCAGCAATATATAGTCGAAAACACTATAAAGCTAAAACATCTATTATTTTATCATCATAAGTCCCCATGCTTTGACCAAAAACACAAATTCTTCAAGTGCGTCATCGGTGATCAAATTGAGCATGCTCAGCAGCCTGTTAGTTGGACCCTCACCTCTAAACCTGACATTTTAAATTCTTCCTGTTTAAAGGAATAATTCACCCAAATATGAACATTTGCTCTCAGGCTATCCAAGATGTATATGAGTTTGTATCTTCATTGGAACAGATTTGGATAAATTTAGCATTACACTTGCTCACCAGTGGATCCTCTGCAGTGAATGGGTGCAATTATAATGATCGCTGATAAAAACATCACAATAATCCACAAGTAATCTACACGACTCCAGTCCATCAGTTAATATTTTGTGAAGCAAAAAGCTGTATGTTTGTAAGATACAAATCCATCATTAAGGCATTTTAACTTTAAACCGTCACTTCTGGCCAAAATACCAGTCCCTAATCCATACAATCCCTAATCCATGTAATACTGTTTCTCCAGTGAATAAATCCATGCATTGTTGTCCTCTCACATCAAAATCCACAGACATACAGTCAAAGCAAAAATTATTCAGACACCAGATATAATTTTTGATTTTTTTTTTACTGGTGGGTGCAAAATAAAGTAAACTGTGACATATTATACCCAACAATTCTTCATAAAGTGGACTACCAGTAAAACTGATAAAAATTTAGGACCAAAAATTATTCAGACACTTTGACAAGTTATCAAGATGAATTTGTTCTGACACAGTTTAACTCTGAGTTCCTGTCATATTTTATTACCATTTTCTAAAGCGAATAAACTGTGATAAAGTGTGAAATGCTGAAGGTGTCTGAATAAATTTGGGTTTGACTATATCTGTTTAGAACTGTTTTGGACTGTTTTTGCTTGTAAATGGTGCTTGATCTGTGCACATTTCTCTCCTGATTCAGACGGTGGGTGCAAAATAAAGTAAACTGTGACATATTATACCCAACAATTCTTCATAAAGTGGACTACCAGTAAAACTGATAAAAATTTAGGACCAAAAATTATTCAGACACTTTGACAAGTTATCAAGATGAATTTGTTCTGACACAGTTTAACTCTGAGTTCCTGTCATATTTTATTACCATTTTCTAAAGCGAATAAACTGTGATAAAGTGTGAAATGCTGAAGGTGTCTGAATAAATTTGGGTTTGACTATATCTGTTTAGAACTGTTTTGGACTGTTTTTGCTTGTAAATGGTGCTTGATCTGTGCACATTTCTCTCCTGATTCAGACGAGATGACTTTTTCACTGGAGAAAGCAAGATTATTGATTGAGGACTCCTAGTTTAGCCGGAAGCAATGGTTTAAACTTAAAAACGTCTTGATGGATTTTTTATTATAATATGCAGCTTTTCGCTTCACAAGATGTTAATTGATGGACTGGAGTTGTGTGTGTGTGTTTTTTTTATTTTTTATTATTGTGATGCTCTTATCAGCTATTTGAACTCGGCATTCTGCAGAGGATCATTGGTGAGCAAGTGATGCAATGCTAATTTTCTCCCAATTTGTTCTCATCTTGGATGGCATAAATTTTCAGCGAATTGAAATTTTTGAGTGAACCATTGCTTTAATATTTTAAGCAGCTCATACTAAATGGCCTAAATATAGAATTTTTTATGTAATGTCAATTTTTTCTTCATTTGATAGTTTAATCAGTTTGTATGACAAAATGGAAGTTGAATTATTTACAGTGTACTCATATAGCTCATATAGCCTTGCTTCATTTTAGATATTTAACTTGAAGAATTAAATAGCATTAATGTCATTGTTTTTCCTCTACACACATTAAGGTGCGGTTGCATTTACCATTGTTTGTCGAAATCCAGTCATATCAATAGGCATCCAAGTGACTGGGAATTTTCCCTGAGGGCAAAAGATTTACTACACAAAATTCACATTGTATTTAAGTCAAATTTTAGGCTGCTAAGTTTGAAAGTGACTTCATTCTGAGTTGTGCTTCATACTGTACATCACTACATTATTGAAAATAGACAACAGCCATTTTTTGACCGTGAAATTGTCTGAAAAATCAGTATAACATCCACAACAACATCCCTGTGCTTGTCTCACCTTTTTAACGTCATTAAAATGCCGCCCCCCTTGTGTAAGTATCAGAAAAAGCAAATACTGGCTAAATCCATTAGTCTAAGAAAGTGGAGGACAGGGTTATTTATTTAGTTAAGCTCAAAATGTCCTTTTGTTTTCCTTCGGGCCAGTACATAAACTCTTGCCCAGATATGGGCTGATTACAACTGAGTCTTTCAGCCACATATAGAGAGAAAGAGAGAGAACGTGTGCTGTGGGGTGTTTACAGAGGTAGTTGAGTGTAGGGGCTCACCTCAGGGGCTTTAGGACAAACGTTCATAGGCATACTCCCCGGTTTATTATGCTTTCCCATATGTTTATTAGACACGATTGGGCCTCACAAATGCACAACCCAGTTTGTCACATAGGCACACCTGATGTGCACCGAATATTAAAACGCACTCTTGCCATTCATTTGCTTTCAAAACATTGTTTTTACAAGATTCTTTATGCAGTTCGAATAATTAAGTGTTATTAGACCTATGACAACATTTGCCGCTTTTGTAGTTGATCAATAATATTGTGATGGCCTTGAGGGCCTATATATCTGTGGTATCCAAGCCAGTATTTCAGGGGGCTCACATCTGTTATCAATTGGACTTCTCTACTGCCCATCTGTGCGGAGGTTTTCCTAGGTAATCGCAGACTATTGGGATCCCAAGTCTGGATGGAACAGCACAACGTCCATTATAAACCCACCATTAGCATTACAGTCGCGTAATTGTTGCAATGCCCACTACAAACCAGGAGAACAAAAGGGGGCCTAAAGCAGCCTCTGGCAGCAGAGACGATGGAAATCGTTTCAAGTTTGGCGTCAAACACAACTCTCTGATATAAATGCCTCCTGTCAGACCTGGTGGGGCCGAACAAAGCAGCATCGTGGATGTCTGCAGCATCAAATATAGTTAGAATGATGGAGGAGAAATACCTGCACTCTCAAGATCTGCAGCTTTATTACTTTAGAAATGATTGCAACCGCTTGTCGTGTTTCTTATATAGCTCTGTCATTCACAAACAAGCCGAATCATGCAATGCTAATAGTCCAATTTGGTTGTTCAATTATGTGCTATTTGCTAGGTTGGATGTGTTGTTTGTTGAAAAATAGAAAGTGGTGGATTTTATTCTGAGCAGATCTGAGAAAGGTCTAAATTTAGATTGGAGTCATTTTTAAAAGCCCAGATTTAACTAGGAATGCATGTAAACCTCATCCCTCACATAACAATGCGCAGTTGTTTTCATGTTTGGTTTGTATTAGGGAACAAAGGAAGTACATGGTGTTCTGTTGATCAAAACCAGTGACTCAACAACACCAGACTAGAGCTGGCAGTCTGTGCACATGAGGAGCAAATAAAGTGAACTCTGGCACTGCAAAACCTATAAACCTGTGCAAAGCTCTGAGATTCTGAAGAAACCTGAAGAAAAAAGTTACAGATAGGTTTGGAGTGTAGGGGGTGCACTGATTTGAAAACATCAAATCAGCAGTTCAGTAAAGGCATTAATACCGAGTAACATTTTAGAGACAATATTACCGTAAATGTGTATTTTTGCTTCACCAATGAAAAAAGTTCAAAGCAAAGTAAAAGCAGGAAGCCTTTGCACATACTGATGGCTGCTTTTAAAAGATTAGAAACACATACGAATCATTAGTTTATGTTCATAACATGTATCAAACTAGCCAAATCACATGATTTCAGCAAACAATGCTTTGTTAAGTCATAGGCTGCATCCAAAACAGCATAATTCCCTAATATATAGTAGGCGAAAAAAAGTATGTGAACACAGTAGTATGTCCAAATTCACAGTATTCATAAAACAATAGGCAAAAAGTCCTGGATAAACTACTATTTCTGACAAGATTCTAAAGTGCGCATCTGATGGACACTCTACTATCCCATGAGTCCATGAAAGAGGATTTGTGAATAGCAGTGAAACGGCTCAACTGACACTGGTCACATGACAATGACAAATGTACATGTGTATTACATTCGTAGTACACACATTCATACTATATTATAGAACATACTTTTTTCAAAGTATGATTCAAAATTTGTTTCTCCCATCAATACTGTGATGTGTTTTCTGAAGGTATGTTGAGTGATTAGTCAGTGTGAATCAGTGTTTTTGAACTAATCGGTTGAGTGAATGACTTATTTGCTGAATTTGTAACTGCATACTACTCTTAATAATACTTACTTTATAACAGACATAGTTAGAGGAGTATGTTAGTACACAGTTCCAAATTCAGCGATTGAGCCACTTGTTTTGCTCCTGAAAGAATTAGCATTTTTAAACTAATTGGTTAAATGAAAGATTCAATGACTCATAAAGACAGATGCTGTGTTCGAAATCGCCTCATATAACCTCATTCACTATTCCCTACATTAGTACACTAAAGTAGTACAGCTGAAGAGTTAATGAAAACAAGTAAGCAAATTCGGACACTGAGTATGCAGGGCTTGACACTTTTGCATAGTTTGAGCTTGCTGTTTAATAATCAGTAGTAGCTCCAGTAGTAATGCAAATATTTATTTTGAACTCTGTCATTGAAACTAGCATGTATAAAAATCCAACTATTTAATAATAAATTAAAAAGAAATGGACCAGCGGTTTGGAAAATGGATGGATAGATGATTCAGCTGCAGGCACCACCTTCTGGCAAGATGTGGGAATTTAGTTGGCACGACCCTCACAGTGCATTATGGGTATACTCTAGCCATTGAATATAGATCGGTTGCACACTTGTTATTGCAGTGGAATGTGGGATTGAATGAGTGCACTCCATAATGTCCACTATGGTTTCGGACACAAACGGCTGTCCCCTCAAAAAGTGGCCTAATTAAGTGTATAGGGGGTGATTTTGGACACAGCCAGTCACATGTTTGTTCCTAAATGAATCAGTGTTTTGAACGAATCGTTTGAATGAACAAGTCAATAACTCAATAAAACACTTGCCGCCACCTACTGGTGGAATGATATAACCTGCAGAAAGTGTCACTGGAAAAACACTAATGAAGTCTAGCTGATTAATGTATTTAATTTAATTAGGTATCTAAGGTTAAAGGCTTTAACCATAAAACTGTGCTTAAAATTATTATTTTTGAGTCAAATAAGTGATAAATCAAATTCATTAGCCTTATTTATGAGGTTCAGTGTATAAAAAGACACATGCAGTGAAGAAAATCCCAGTCTTTTGGGCATTTTACAGTAAACTCCAGACTTAATGGCTTTTTTCATATATAATTTTTCATAATTGTAGGGAAAGATATGTTTTTGCAAGGGAAGCCTGCAAATAGCCTGCCTGTGGTGAGTGTTGTCCATGTAAACAGGCCGGTTGCTAGGGAGCGGAGCTGTCAGATGATGCGTATTATTGTGGAGCTCCGGGCCCTTGGCACAGCGCAAGCGAGCCCAAGATCAGAGCGTGGATCTGGGCTGCTTCTCCACCTCGCTCCCTGAGATCTCTTAAAAGGCCACTAATGAACATCTGGTTGAGATTACTTCAATATTGCCATCAGCGAGAGAGCACTGGCAAACACAGCAACCCACTATGTGTGGCTGCACTTTTCCCATTTCTCCCCTTCACTCTGGGCTTAAAATAGTTTATGTGCTCTTTTGAGTATCATTTATGATAATGAGAAAATAAGCAGCTGGTACAGACTATTGTCCCCCGTGAACCCTGATCTAATATCGGCCTCATGGGGTCAACCTAAATGCACCAAGGCAATTTGTCACTAATGTTACATTTTCTGTAGCCTAAAATACATTACAGCAGAGGTGCTGCTCTTAGGTATTTGGTATGAGAGTGTTCATAATGTCTGTTGTCTGTTGTTATAAGATATGTAGAAAGTCCTGCATCCTGTTTTGCACATTTCCATCAGCTTATTCACGGAACAGGATGTGGTTTAAGCTGTTAAAGGCACTGTGAAAATGGGCCGTAGCTATTAATAAATGAGTCATTTAACCCAAACCGAGATTTCATAATATGGCATGTTTTTTAAAAACCATGCTTCAGAGGGCTGTAAATAGGTCCAAATAAAACACCACTGCATTTCTGCACTAGCCACAGGTGTCCCGGACTGACATTAATTTGTACTCTTCATGTTCTGTTGATATATGATGACCGTGACTAAATGATGACACAAACCGGTTCACGAATAACCCAATATTTGTTCATTAAATGTCCCTTTAACCCGTTTGGGTACTGTCACAGAGTCAACAACATCCACAGCACCAGCCCCTACAGTACACTCAGCCCACTCGTTCACAGTCAGAGTTCTGATCACCTGCAACTGTCACAACCAATCAGCACAGACTATATAAACCACTCACCTCAGTTCACTGTTGTCTGGTCTCGTCGTTCCTATACCTGAACACTATGACCAATTACCTGTATGGACTTACCTTTTTCTGCCCAATATTCATCTGCATCCAACCTCCGGATCCGGCTCACCACTCAAGTTGATCCAAACCTGCAAAGATAAGACTGTTATTCACTGAAATACCTCAGCATTGCTCTGTTGACCAATCACTCACCTGCTATCCACGTGTATCTGTCAAAACCTGCAATAAACCTGTTGTTTGGATTACCTTGTTCCATTCTTCTGTTTTATGACAGGTACATTCACAAAATTTCTTTTTTTCTTTCTTTTTTTTTTTTTTATTAAGCAGGAAGGGCCATTTCTGAGGTAATTTCTCTTCATAACCGAAGATCAATTAAAAGTCTTTGGTTTTGTTAGTGCAAATCATTACATTGCAAATCATTGTTTTACGCACTGATTTGCATAAAAAAAGTAGCATATCTTCAGCAAGAGAGTAAAATGCCTTGTGTATACAGTTCAAATCAATTGATTGGTGTTTTTTAAGTAATTAATTTATTGGAATAAATGTGTAGCTATCTAATGCTTTGTATACTATATTTTTGCCATTTGGTTTGGTGTTTCCTGCACCATGAATACTGTACATAACGTCATATTTTACACTCAGAAGTTTAGGGGAGGTACGATTTTTGAAAAATGTTTTTGAAGGAAGTCTCTTATGCTCACCAAGGCTGCATTTTATAAAAAAATACAGTAAAAACAGTAATATTGTGAAATATTTTTACAATTTAAAAGGATTGTTTTCTATTTTAATATATTATGTGTAAATTATGAATAAAATGTAATTTATTCATTTTTTTATTATTTTTCGGCAAGTAATTTTTCCAGTCTTCAGTGTCACATGATCCGGATGTTGAAAACATCAGTTCTGCTTAATATTTTTGTGGAAACTATGATACATTTTTCAGGATTCTTTGATGAATATTAGTTTTAAAAATACAGCATTTATTTGGAAACAGAAATACTTTGAAACATTATAAATGTCTTTATTGTCACTTTTGATCAATTAAATGCTTAATTTAATTAAAGGGGTCATATGATGTTGCTAAAAAGAACATTATTTTGTGTATTTGGTGTAATGAAATGTGTTTATGTGGTTTAAAGTTCAAAAAACACATTATTTTCCACATACTGTACATTATTGTTTCTCCTCTATGCCCCGCCTTTCTGAAACGCGTCGATTTTTACAAAGCTCATCGGTCTGAAAAAGCGAGGTGTGCTCTGATTGGCCAGCTATCCAGTGCGTTGTGATTGGCCGAATACCTCAAGCGTGTGACGGAAATGTTACGCACCTTAACGTGCTGTGATGCCTTCTCCGGCCGGAGCAACGAGACAAAAACATTAAAACCCATTATAAACGCACCAAGAGCTTGTAACACTTCAAAGAGAAAGGAAAATTTGAAATCGCATCATATGACCCCTTTAAGCAATTTAATTGAGCAAACTTAAAATGTATTATTAGTACATTTTAAAATCGTACTAACCACAAACTTTTGAATGGTAGTTTACAAATATGTGTATCAGTTACTGTGCAATACCGTCCCATTATCCTTATAATCATAATATTTTATACATTTATATTTTATTTATTTATTTTTTTTTAAATTCTCAATTTGAAACATGTAACCTTTAATAATACTTATAGAAAGTTTTTTTTAAATCCATGTGGATTAACTGTGGATCAGTAAATTCACCCAACTTTAGAGAAACATTTCAGTAATACCATCACCTTTTGTGTGCTACGTCCCTCTTGCCCTCAACAACTGAAACACAATGGGAATATTTAAGTTAACTACTTTAAATTAAAGGAAAATGAGTGGTGAGCAACAAACAGGTGGTTCTACCATGAGAGAAACAGAAAAAAAGGACAACAAAAGGACAACAAACACTTCTGGCTGTTTAGAGTTTGCATGCATTGTGTGTCCCTTCAACCAAGCATGCAGCCAGTAAAGTCTACTGAGAAATGAAAAATGTCTTCATGGCTAAGCTTGAAAAGATGACAGATCTCAGCATCTCACACTAATCAAATCCTCCTGCAGTAGCCAGGGCCAGTGAAATATATGGAGCTGACCGCAAAGAGTAAGATAGTGAGAGTGTGTGCGAGACTTGCAGCGTGAAGCCCACTTGCCATGTGTTAAAGTGAGTTTAATAAGTGCAGCAGCAGCAGCAGTTAGGAAGATTGAGTGATATATGTTCCATATGGAGCTGAACTCTCTGAGCCTGTCAACTGTGAACCAGTACAATACCAGCAGGCCACTTCAGGGGTGTCATAACGTTCACTCTAAACACACTCCCTATTAACTTCTACATCTATCATGGCTGGATCTCCCAACAAGATCGGGTGTGAATTTCTCTACACGTTAAATTAAAAGAACATGTGCTAGTTTTACTGTCATGTTTTCAGTTTACTGTTGATCTGGTAGATAGTCACAGTTTAGTTCATTATTTAGAAATCTAATTTAATTGTAAAGCAGTTCAGATCAAACAGCTGTCTAGCTGTGCTAGTTTTATGTCTCTCATAGCACTCCCATCTTTTTTTTTTTTACATTTTACCTTATTGTATATATGTATAGTTGTATTTTATATTTAATCTATATCTATCTGTATTTATGTTCTACTGTTAGTGTTATCTGTATGCACCAAGGGTCTGAGAGTAACGCAATTTCAATTCTCTGTGTGTATGTGCTGTACATGTGGAAGAATTGACAATAAAGCAGACTTGACTTGACTTGACATCTGAAGCATCATGACAGTTCTTATACTCAGCTTTATGCAGTCTTGAGCATTGGAATATATTGAAGATGACGGCTGTCTAGACTATGACAGAGACTGATGCATCATTCGGTACTCAGATGAACTGAATATGCTGAACTTCCTTATGCTGGTTTGTGGTGCGGTTTCTCTTGCTCTTATTGTGGCCTCTGAATTGTTGTTGTCTGGCTGAGGTCAAAATATTGCTGTCTCTACCATGAGGACCTTTTAAGATGTAATATTGTACTTGCATGCATGCTTACTGCTTGAAGCTGAAGTGACAAATAAAACATTTAGGGGGAAAAAAATCAGAGTGCTGGTTGTAAATTTAATTTAATTCATTTTAAAATGTTTACTTTAAAATAAAAATATGTAATTTTACATAATTCCATTAATTAAAAATTGCTTTTAAATATTTAATTTCATTAAAATTATTATTTAAATATTGAATCAACTTCAACATAAATTTTTAAGCATTGCTTCATGTCCTTTGACCATTTATTGGGTATACCCATGTGATATACACTACTGTTGAAAAAATCTTTACGGTCAGTAAGATTTTTTTAATCAATGCATTTATTCATCAAGGATTTGAGCGAAAGTGACAATCAAGACATTTATAATGTTTATTTATGTATGTATATTTCTATTTCAATTAAATGCTGTTCTTTTGAACTTTTATATTATTTGAACTATTAATTTAAAATTTTTAAATGTATCCACAATTTCTGCAAAAATATTAAGCAGCACAACTGTTTTCAACATTCATAATAATAATAAATGTAAAAATCAGCATATTAGAATGATTTCTGAAGGACCATGTCACACTGAAGACTGGAGTAATGTCTGCTGAAAATTCAGCTTTGCCATCAAAAGAATAAATTGTAATTTTACAATATAACTGTATGCAGTCTTGGTGAGCACAAGAGACTTTTCAAAAACATTTTTCAAAGACACGGTATTGAACAGAATATTGTTGGTACAAAAGCATTTGACACTTAAAAGTACCCCAAATCCAAAACATCACATTAAACATCACATAACAGCTTATGGAGGCCTAATTCACTTTCAGAGAGAATGAGAATGCTCCTTTGTTCTAACTTTTCCAAAGACACAATGGAAGTGCTTCTTTTTCTGAAGGAGTTCCTCCAGAGCCATTTAAAAGGTTTCATATTTTCCACTCTGCGTGTGCAGGACATTTACAGTTGGCGTCAGAATATCAGTTGGTCTGAGGGGAGGCACTTTGAAGTGTTTGTGGTATCACCACATCTGCGGGCAAGATGTGCGCCCGACAGAGAGGGGGTGTTGAATATTGCCTGTCTTCTCCCACATCATGTGACAATGAACAACATTCCTTAACTCTTTCTGGAGCAGATGCACGTTGTGAAACTCTTCGCATCTTCATTCCACATCAGCGCCAACATAAGTCTGCACATGAAACTATGATCAGTGGCCATGTTTTTTCTTCTGATTAATGATGGACTTGGCCAAGGCGCTTATAAGACTCAAGGGGAGCCTCCATGCTAAGCAGTCCTTCAGTTAATTGTTTTCAGAAGGAGCCGCCTCAGGAGGTTACAGTGAAATGTGTCCTACAAAGACTTACATTTCAACAGTTATTATAATATAAAAAGCAAAGAGACTTTATAAAATGACAGTAAACTGAAAAAAAAAATTGGAAATCAGAAAATGCTAGTAAATTTCATAAACAATTACAAAGAAATGACACTCTGAATTAAACACACTGAAGCAGAAAACCCTGAAAGGGTATTTTCAGGTAAAACGTACTTCAAAAAACTTGGCTTTTCACACTTGAAATTGTTAACCCTGGGTCAATCGAAACCCTCGGTAAACTGAATCCTGGGTTATCTTGCTTCACGTTTCTCACTGCTTAGGGTTAACAATAATCCTGGGTGTTTTAAAAGGGATAGTTCACCTAAAAATTAAATTTCTGTCATCATGTACTTACCCTCAAGTTATACCAAACCTATGAATTTCTTTCATCTGTTAAGCACAAAAGAAGATATTTTGAAGAATGTGGGCAACCAAAGAGTATAAAATACTATGGAAGTCAATGGCCACCATCAACTGTTTGGTTGCTGCAAAAGCAGTGCTAACTCTGTCCTGGAGCAGAGTTTCATAACCCAGGGTAAAAAAGTGGTACTAACTCTGCTTCTAAGTGTGAAACATACTTTTACCCGAGGTTAAAAGCAGAGTTTAGAGCAACAATGACCCAGGGTTAAGCGCAGTATGAAAAGCCCTTTTGTTTTATTTAAAATGTCAATAAATCAATTTTAGTGTACAGTGTATGAATGGTTTGTGTGGTGATGTAGTATGAGGGCTCCTGTGTTTGATCCCATTTTGTTCTGTTACCTTATGCATATTATTGGTGTCAGACGTGCATGGCGTGCTGCTCACCTACAGGTCATACAAGGCATGTGCATAAAACATGAGAGGGAAGCCAGAGGACTGAACGAGTGTCAAGTAGCTTTTGAAGTGGAATGACTTCTGAAGTGAGTGTAATGACCCTGAAGGTCACACAGTAGTTTGAAAAACGTTCCCTCAATGTTCTGGCCACAATTTGAAAAAGTTCAGCCGATATAATTAAGTTGCTCTTTTTTTAATAAAAAATGGTTTCCATTTGGAATCAGTATCCCGATGTTTTTTCAATCTGTCAAAACAGTAAAAGCTCTAAATATAGCTAAATACCTTATTGACGCAAATTGTCAACAGTAAAATCACACTGTTATGAAGTAGTGAAACAAACAAGCTGTCTCGTAAATGTAGGGCAGCACCAATCCAGTCAGCCCACTGGCACCACACACATCCCACAGTCTGACACATGAAAGTACCTTCAGCTCAGTTACAACAGAACCACAGGACAGCAACTTCATCAACAGTTCAGTCTGCAATAACCATAACAGTCACACCACAGTCATTTTCACATTTCATTGATAACAAATGCGCTGCCAGTAATATACCAAATGGGCCGCCTTTTTCATAAGCCCCAGAGCTCTTCTGCGTATTCTCAGACAGACAGCAGTGGAGCCATTTGTTACCATTATTAAAGTCATATTTCACAGCTTTGCCTGTTAATCACGTTGAAATGTTTCAAATTAGTTGGATTACTGTTTTACTTTGCTGTTACTGCTGCAGTGCGTGCTAGACAGCTCTAATGTGTCAGAGGGTGGTTTGCAGGGTGGGCCGGGTAAACAAGAATCGTGTTTCGTGGTGGGCAAAAATGTGCTTTAGCAAATGACTGTGAGCAGAGCGGGCACTCGATGTGTTATTGGCATGATATACAGTGAATCCTCAAAACAGAAGCCAGTGAAATCATTAAAAGTTGAGCCCTGACTCTGATGCATCTGAAAATGAGAAAAGGTATTATATGAGTGCAACGTTACACTTGAAAATATCCCTAAAACACTGGCCAGCTTTCAAGGGACATTGGTGTCTGATTCAATGTCTACTGTCTTATGGGAAGACTAAAAATAAATGTTCTGAAATAAACATCTGAAAAAAAAAAGGTACCACAGGAGTGCAACGTAAACCTGAAAATATCCCTTGACATTGTCTTATGGAAACATTAGCATTTGCTCAACTTACTGTAAAACTGTGTTATGTATCATTTTTTAACATGATAAAAAAATGCAACAAACAAACAAAAATAAATAAATAAATTAATGAAAGTTTAGCCTTGACTGTGATATATCTAAAGAAAAGAAAAAGTACCATGTGAGTGCAACTTTAAACCTATACATATGCTTTAAATGTTGGTCTGTTGTCTTATGGAAATATTAACATTTGCTCAACTTGCTGTAAAACTATGTTTGTTTGGATATTTTAGCCAAATAGGCCCCACTTTATATTAAGTGGCCTTAACTACTATGTACTTACATCAAAAATGAAGTACAATGTACTTATTGTGTTCATATTGTATTGCAAAACACTTTTGCTGCTTTTGTGGTCGGATACGGGTAAGGTTAGGGACAGGTTTGTTGCTATGGGTAGGTTTAAGGGTGGGTTAAGGTGTAAGGGATGGGTCAACTGTGTAATTATAAATGTAATTACAGAAATTAATTACAAATGTAATTACATGCAGGTATTTTTAAAATATAAGTACAATGTAAAAACATGTATGTACACAATAAGTGCATTGTACCAAATTATTAATTTAAATGTAAGTACATAGTTGTTAAGGCCACTTAATATAAAGTGGGTCCGCCAAATATGTTTATTTACCATTTATTTACCTTATCAAATGAATGAATTAATGAATGAATTAATATTTTGCCCTGGCATCTGGGGGAAAAAATCCCATGAGTTAAGTATTTGACCTGAAATTATTCCTAAAAAAAGCTGACATGTTTTCAAGGACTAGCATTGTATGTTTCAATGTTTGTTGTTTCATGAAGACATTGGCATCACTCAATTACTTTATAAAAAGCTTATAGCCCTGACTGTGATTCATCTAAAAACAAAAACAAAACAAAAAAACATTAAACCTGGAAATATCCCTAAAAATGCTGGCCAGCTTTTAAGGGCTGACCTGTACATGGATCCAACTGGATGATTCATTATGAGAAATGAAAACATTTAATTATGGTAAACTGGTTTCGGGTAATGCTATGACTCACGTGTGTGAGCCAGCGTAGATCATTATAGTATTGTATAACTGGTAAAGGTCACTAGACTGAATCCGTGGGAACTCATGTAGAGAGTATATCCGCTGTGCTGTGCCATAGTCTGCTGAGTTTAGTAACACCGCTATATATAGGCCACCCGATGCTGTTGACATTGTTTTCACTATTCCCAAACATTACGGATTCTCTCAGTCTTTTAAAATGTAGCACACTCAATTGGTGTTCACTGTTGAAATGAAGATCAGCATGAAAGTGAGAATGGCTGATGTTTATGGTACCTCATAATTTAACATTGCTCATAAATATATTATAAACATATGGTGACTTTGATTTTGGAACATTGTCCAATAGTAAAATACAGCAACACTGTGTGAAACTCTAGCAGGGAAGCTCCTTATCTAAGTATTTGCTTTTAACATTCACCTATGGGTTTTGGATTGGTTGCCAGACAAAACTAATCTGTCATCCTGTTTTGAAGTGTAAAACAGAGAAGAGCTGGAAAGATCAGCAGGATACGAGAATTCTGCAGCTGGACAGCTCTAAAATCAGCAATGCCATCAAACAGGAATCACATCTTACTGAATATAAATCCATCCATAAAATAATCCAATACTCCCTATAATATATTTTTTAAATAAACGAATTACTGCAGTAATATAATCAATGCCACACTCTATATGAATTCCTAATGAAGAAATATGTCTGTTGTCTTATGGAAACATTACCATTAGCTCGACTTACTGTAAAACTATGTTGGACAAAGCTGTTTATTTACCATCTAATTATCTTATTTAAAAAAACAGCAATAAATAAATAAATAAATATGAAGAAATGCGTGTTTGTTGACTTATGGAAAAGTTTGTTAACTTACTGTAAAACAATGTTAGACAAAGTTGTTTATTTACCACGTATTTACCTTATCAAAAATGCATAAACAAACAAACAAATAAATATGAATTCCCTATATGAAGAAATGCTTGTCTGTTGTAATTAAGTTGTACGATTTTAAGATGAGTTGTAGCCTAAGATAAAACATATAATTAACTTCTTTAGAGACAGCCTTTTTATTCCAACAATTAATCTGGAAATACTATACCATTATATTATTATTTATGAAAAAAAAAAAAAACATTTTTAAAAGAGACACTGCTGTTGCAAACCTTGGACTTGCAGTATTCGGTCTACTCCCGTCCTCCAGATGGCGAGCGCGCTCAGCTCAGGCGTCTGTCCCTCGCCGACTCATCAGATGTGATAGCGGATCAGTGGAGAAGTGCGGTGCGGATGAGAGATGCTTTGATTCGCCTTCATGTCAACAGCCTGAACAGCAAACCAAACCAAACCAAACCGACGTCTCGTGCTTTCACATGAACGGAATAAAATGCAGCCGGACGAGTCGCAGTATTTGCAACGGTAAGTTTAACATTTATCTTAAACGTACATCACAATATGACAGCGTTATGTTGAGTCGATTATTTCCATCCATTAAAGGAGAGGCACTGCACCTCTAATCTTAATCATGTTTAGATTATAATCTGTGAGTTTGCCCTCACCGGTTTTATTTTCGACGAATTATTTTATTATATTTTCTATTGTCGTAACGTAAATCTGGGTCAAATTCATCCGCTTCACTTGCAGATGGGCGTGGCCTATTGTAACCATCCCCTTATGATACCAGTGTCTCGGCTCATGTAGACATTTGTGTCATATTTTTGGGCGGTTTCCTAGTCATCTGCACCTATGATGAACGCTCTTGCGTTGCCCAGAAATGCTGTTTAGGTTTGGCAGCTCACTGTAGGGTTTGAGACACTGCCAGTGTTTAATGCAACTCACTGTCACATCCAATCTTGATCTCTCCTGTGTCTATTAGGAACTGTAGGACTGGTGATATAGATGTGCATCCAACAGAAAAGGCTCTAGTGGTGTACTATGAAGTGGAAGCATCCATTTTAGGAGAGACATGCAATGCCAGGCATGAGGAGAAGAAAGAGTGCCAGAAAATGTAAGCAGAGATAAGCTGTAAACCCATATACAGCATGTTCACACATTTATATTCTCCATTGTTACATTTCTTTATTGATTTTTTTTTTTACACATTTGTGTCTGTGTTTGTTGTTTAGCATCCGGCTGAGGAGTCTGAATGCCAGCACTGATATTTCCGCCCTGGCCGGGAAGGTGGTGGAAGAGTGTAAAGTCATTCATCCATCAAAGCTGGCGGAGGTGGAACATCTGCTGCTGTATTTACAGAACCGAAAGAAGCCCAGCAGTAAATGTAAGTACCTCTTTAAAACATATTTCCCAATTAAGAATTTTTTGGTGGACTTTTATATGAGCAACTCACAATCTTTTTGTTTTAGTAATGTTCACATTTAATGGTGACAGCACTTGTTGTTTTAATGTTGTCTGTCCTTAGTGGAGAAAAAGGAAAAGAAACCATCGAAACCCAGAGAACTTCTGCCATTTGAAGGAATGGAAGTACGCACATTTTAAGTTACACATTTTATGTGTACTTAGAGCTGAGAAAGTGAATGTGTTAACATATGTGATTAATTAAACATGTTGAATTATGCTAATTTTTAATATGTTTAACGCCTATATCTAATTTGACATGATAACGGATTTATTCTGTAACTTGTGTCTGATTTTTACCAACTAATTCAAACCAGATTGAAACTGATCCACAGTTCAAGTGTCTTTTTCTTTCCAAATTATATATAAACCAAACCCAGATGGTACATTTAAAGTAATTTGCAGTCTTTGTTTGGTGTAATTTAATCATTATTGAAGCTCAACAAATGAAATCTCACCACCGAGTAAAACAACTTCCTTGATAGAAATGTTAATAACAACGGAGGTCTGTGTGTTTACATAACAGTCCTACTACTTACTTTCTGGAATGTGTTAACTCTGATACACTATAGCAAATCTCAACTGTTTGATTGTTATATTGTTGAAAAATGTAAACTATATTATCAGCCAGCGATATATTAGTAGGTAGTTTATACATAGTACATCAGCTTTACTAACTGCTTAATTTTTTTATTTCATTGCAAAATGTGAATATATGAAGAGTTTGGTTCCAAAACGCAATAAACGCCATTTTAAAAAAATGTGAGTTTCCGACAAAATCAGTATTGTATCTAGTCGGTATTGAAAAGTCAATTTTTAATTTTACTCAAAATGCGATATCCGCCGAGTTATTTTGTCATGTTTTCTCCCTTTTTTTCCAAACCGCGACAAATGCCGAATTATGCTAATTTTTAATATGTTTAACGCCTATATCTAATTTGACATGATAACGGATTTATTCTGTAACTTGTGTCTGATTTTTACCAACTAATTCAAACCAGATTGAAACTGATCCACAGTTCAAGTGTCTTTTTCTTTCCAAATTATATATAAACCAAACCCAGATGGTACATTTAAAGTAATTTGCAGTCTTTGTTTGGTGTAATTTAATCATTATTGAAGCTCAACAAATGAAATCTCACCACCGAGTAAAACAACTTCCTTGATAGAAATGTTAATAACAACGGAGGTCTGTGTGTTTACATAACAGTCCTACTACTTACTTTCTGGAATGTGTTAACTCTGATACACTATAGCAAATCTCAACTGTTTGATTGTTATATTGTTGAAAAATGTAAACTATATTATCAGCCAGCGATATATTAGTAGGTGGTTTATACATAGTACATCAGCTTTACTAACTGCTTTATTTTTTTATTTCATTGCAAAATGTGAATATATGAAGAGTTTGGTTCCAAAACGCAATAAACGCCATTTTAAAAAAAATTTGAGTTTCCGCCAAAATCAGTATTGTATCTGGTCGGTATTGAAAAGTCCATTTTTAATTTTACTCAAAATGCGATATCCGCCAAGTTATTTTGTCATGTTTTCTCCCTTTTAATCAAAATCTGGATTTGAATTTTTAATGTTATAACCTAAAGATGCTACGTGAAAGTTTGAAACAGAAAATAGTGGTTTTCATCTTGCCACTTTCTTGGTAAAGAAAACACATTTTTACTCAAATTAATCAAAATGGATTTATAGCGTTTTGGAACCAAACTCTTCATATTATCTCCCAGCTCTTTATATAAATGTGTATATTTACTGTAAGTATATCCAGCTTTATCCACACGTATACAGTATTCTCACATAGGATGTTATATATATATATATATATATAACAGTTTATATTATATAGCATATCTCAACTGCTTGATTGCTTGAATCATTATAAAATGTAAACTAGGCCTATATATTATCGACCAGCTGTAATCTTCTAAATGCAGCTATAAGGCAGTAAGATATTATTAACATCAGGCATTTCTGTAAAGCTGCTTTGAAACAATGTGTATTGTGAAAAGTGATATAAAAATACGAGTTGACTTGAAATTTGGCAAACGTAACTATTTTAGTTGATTGGGAGCTTTGATTGACGTTAGTTTTATAAAAAGTTGATGCATTACCATGATACTATTTTTCCAGATTGATGAGGAGGCCAACATTAATAAAATCGATGATTACATTGAGCTGTTGTATGAGAGCATCCCTGAGAAGATTAGAGGCTCCACTCTGATCCTGCATCTGGCTCATATCCCTGATAACCTGGAGGAGCTCCTACATAATGGTACTAAAATTGCAAATTTTTCTTCTCAATTCACTGTCAACAGTGTTATTATTCTGCAACAGATTTACGTCATGAACATATGAAAAGTCATGAACTGCCACATGACAGCAGTGACTTCAGTGGTCCTGACTGCTCTTGCAGTGTATGTTTGATTTTGTCAAAGAAGTTGGCGGATTATCTGGTTGTTTATGAGTTTGATGTTTTTCAGAGATTGTTCTTGGAGCTCTGGCCCGGGTACTGAGAGAGGACTGGAAGCACAGTGTGGAGCTAGCAACTACTATCGTCGACATCTTCTTCTGCTTCTCAAGGTACACAATTTTGGTACAGTTTATTTGGTCTTTTTGTCAACAGCCATATTCATTTTTGTTGTGGTGCATTAAAGGGCCTGAAATAGAATCAGGTAGACAGTGTTCGAGGAGGATTTTAGTGTGCTGACAGCGTGCTGATCTTTAGTGTGCTGTTGGCATGGTGAACTCTCTCTGAGAAGTGGCGTCTCCAAATTCAACCCCTTTTAGCATCACCGCTGCGGCCATCGAAACACAGCTTCAAATAACAAATTCAGTGCTTCAAAATTACATTTCAAAACAATCACTTTCAATCAGACTTTAATTCGCCTACTGTGAGCAGTTTTTTTGTTATGATCTGAACGTAATCTGTAAGTCTCTGTGGGGAGTCTGGGAACAAACAAAGACTTACTTTAAATACATCTCATCTGTTGCACTCCATCCAGCTGTTTTTGAACACAAAAACACTTTATGTGGCTTCCTTATGACTAGTAAACTAGCCATTCAGATAACTCATAACTAGTAGATTTTGAAAATATGTACAGTACTGTTCAAACGTTTGGGGCCAGTAAGATTTTTTTTTTTTTTAAGAAATTAATACTGTTATTCAGGATGCATTCAAATGGTCAAATGTGACAGTAAAGACTTCTACATTGTTACGAAATATTTGTATTTCAAATAAATGCTGTTCTTTTGAAAAAAAGTATTGGTTTCTACAAAAATATAAAGCAGCGCAACTTATTTTTTTTAATTAATAATTAGAAATAGTTCTTTAACACTAAATCTGGATATTTGAATGATTTCTGAAGGATCAAGTGACACTGAAGACTGGAGTAATATTTACTGAAAATTCAGCTTTGACATCACAGGAGTAAATTACATTTTAAAACCATATTCAAATATAAAATGGGTATTTTAAATATTATTTCACAATATTACTGTTTTTACTGTATTTTTGATAAAATAAATGCAATCTTGGTGAGCATAAGAAACTTCATTTAAATACATTGAATCTTGCTGACCCTGAACTTTTGAACGGTAGTGTAGAGGGACAAGTACGCAGCATATTCTGTTTTGGAGGATTAATATACTACATCCATTTTAAATTTTTTTATAGAAGCAGATTGCATACCAGATATCATTCTGATATAGCTCTTGTATGAGGTTGAAAGCCTTAAGAAAACCAGGATACGCTCTCAAAATGTCTTTAGTAGCTGCAGATCAGGTTACTGCTTTCACTGAGATAGCTGTCAGCATTTATTTGAGCTATTAAAGTGTATGCTCTCATTTGATGGTTTTCCTTGGCTCTCATTTGCAGATGGCTAATGTGGAAATTTTTTTCACAAGCTAGAATGTCTTCGACGTTTGAAGGATGTATTTGAAATGTATGATGAGTTGTTTGGCCCGATCTTTCAGTTCTGTTTATGTACTAATCAGGACTAGAGTATGAAATTCATCTGGCACGTCCGTCTCGGTGTCTCTGCATACCAGCCATTGTCTAGTTCTCAGATTGCATCGCATGCATCAGTGTCTGGCAGAATGTGCCAGGAGAGGTCGGGGGAGGACAGACCCTCACCACTCGTTTTCTTCCTGCAGTTTCTCACAGTTCCATGGACTCATTACGCACTATAAGATTGGCGCACTGTGCATGAACATCATCGAGCATGAGCTGAAGAAATATGACCTGTGGCAGGATGAGTTAGAGAAGAAGAGCAAGGCTTATATCCTTTCTGTCACTCTCTTTTCAATCAAAAAATTAATAGCACAAAATAAATGTGATAAACGAACTAGATTATTCCTTAAACATATCCACGTGACGAGGACCCCGAAAACCAGAGATTGCGGAAGGAGCATGAGAAAACCCTTAAGAAATACCAAAGCCTCCTGGTCAAACAGGAGCAGCTGCTGCGAGGTACAGGAAGTGAAATGTTTTATGTGGCACAGTGTAGTAGGAATCATCCATGAGGCCTTGTTTATGTGTTCCTTTTCCTCCCCATGACTCTAGTTGCGTTCTACCTGCTGTTGAATCTGTCTGAGGACACCCGCACGGAGCTCAAGATGAGGAACAAGAACATTGTGCACCTGCTGGTCAAGTCTCTAGAGAGGGACAATGAGGAGCTGCTGGTGCTGGTGGTCTCCTTCCTCAAAAAGCTCAGCATCTTCTTGGAGAACAAGAATGACATGGTGAGATCTTCTTGGTGTCAAACACATCAGAAGCTTTGAAATACAATTTCATGAGTTATAAAATCATTAAACGCTGCTGGTCAAAAGTTTGGAATATTTAAGTGTTTTGAATGTTTTAAAGGAAGTCGCTTATGCTTACCAAACCTGCATTTATTTGATGAAAAATACATTAAAAACAGTACTGGTAATATTGTGAAATATTATAACAATCTAAAAGAACGTATAACTGTATTCTATTTGAATCTGTTTTAAAATGTAACCTATTCCTGTGATGGGGAGGGGAATTTTCAGCATCATTACTCCAGTCTTCAGTGTCACATGATCCTTCAGAAATCATTCTAATTTTCTGATTTGGTGCTCAAGAACATTTCTTATTGTTACCATTATGTTAAACTTTTTGCTGCTTTGTATTTTCGTGGAAACTGTGATTCACTGTCATTCAAAAGTTTGTGATAAGTATGATTAAAAAATGTATATATATTATTAAATTCATCAAAAGAGACAGTAAAGACATTTGTAATGTTATAAAAAGATTTCAAATTCTGTTCTTTTGAACTTTCTATTCATCAAAAAATAGCTCAAAGTTAGAGGAGTACATTCTACTCGATATATAGATTATTAAAGGATCCCATGTTTTGTAAAACGTTCTGGTTGATCCTCTTAGAAAATATTAGATTTTTTCAGTTTTTAGAAAAAACATTACATCACTAAGCCATAGTGACAATTTAGGTGGCATTGGTGATTTCCACTCTAAAAGAATTCTTCTTCTAGCTATTAATGTGAGATACTGTATATATATATATATTATTTTTTTTTTTTTTAGAATTATTTGATGAATAGAATGATAAAGAAAACATAATTTATTTAAAATAGAAAAATCTTTTGCAACATTATAAATGTATTTACTATCTAATGAATAAAAAGTATTCCTTTCTTTAAAAAAAAAAACTTACCAACCCCAAACATTAATATATAAATTATTATTATTATTATTATTATTTGTTTTTTCTTTCTTACTGTTTAAAAACTACGGCTATAAATTCAGTGTTAGTCACATAACTAATATTAATCACATAAAATTCCAACAACTTTTTAAAAGTTGAAAAATGAAATGGTAATAGTGTCAAATTTGTTGAAAAATGATAAATAATGTTAAAAACATTTACTTTATTTCTTAAGGTAACTTTAACAACCCTAAAAATACATTTTGCAAAATCTTTTTTTCCTCTTTAATTTTTTTGTGCACCTTCTTAATAGGTGTCCCTGGACCTGTTTGAAAACGTCTAATTTAGAAAAGCTTGTAGACCAACTCTTTGCACATCTAATCCAATCCCAGAAATGTTACTTTCTTAAAGCAGTAGATTAAAAATGAACTGGATAATATAATTTTCCTCTTTTCCATTTGAAATAAACCTTTTTGGCCCAGCACGCAATGAGCGAAAACTCGCATGAGTGAGGTTAATGGAAAAATTACATTTGTAAGGTTTCAAATTAAAGTTATCTTTAGATGTGTATTATACACTCTTATCTTCAAACTAGAAAGAGACTATTTAAGGTTGCATCCAAGGATTTGCGTTGGAAAATCAGTAATGTTGAAATGTTTGAAAACCACCATATGATCTACATCAGAATAGTTGTTTTTACAAGCTGTAGAATATACAGTTACACTGAAACCGAGAACCTGCTTTGGCAGAAGCTGGTGCAGATGATGGAGGTTTGGCTTGAATTGTGGCCATTTCTATCAGATACCCTGACTCAAGTGAAGCCGAACACATTTACCCAGTGATTATGAGTTCAGCTGGTCATGTCAGAGGAGAATAATTCCTCTTTGTGTCTGTTTTCATTTTCAGTCGTTCACAACAATCCAACAGCACTTTTCATGCATCTCTGTCAGGCATCCACCACAATATTTCTAGTAATTTGATGCATCATATGACATGCATCTCTGTTCCTGACCAGCTCGAATGACTCCTCCACATCGAAATGAAGTAGAAGCTGCTTTGTAAATCCTTCTCGTGATTACATCTAAGGGCTTAATTGTGCATTTTTTCAATGTGTTAGCCATTTACGCTTCAACAGTTAGGGCTGAGTTTAAGAGAATGCCTGGCTGCTGTCGTAAAGTCCGTCTCCGCTTACTCTCGCTGAGGGTCAACGCAGTCTGCGGCCGCTAACGAGAAGCACATGTTCCGCCACCGAAGGACCGCCCAGGACGGCCCTCGCTTATTAATGCCACTATATGCCTCCTCCTGTGTTCCCAATTAAATAAACTAAGCAAACCTCTTCTTTACCTACTCAGCTTTCCCTCACTCTCTCTTCCTTTTTTATCCTGATATCCCCAGCAGTCACATCTGCTTCTAATCGCCGATGTGATAATGTGTTCTAGGGTGTCTCGGGTCCCGACTGCCACGGTCGGACTCATAATGACTGATTATGCCATTGCTCTATCTGAGTGTTTCCTATCTCACAGGGGAGGATCAGCATTAGGGAAGAAGAGGAGGAGGGCGAAAAGTGTTATTAATGAGAGTGTTTGTAGGGAGAAGCGTGAGTGTGTGTGGTGCGTGTGTATCTGCAGTCTCTCTCTCCCTTGTGGACTGAGTTTGGATTGTAATCACATACCCCACATGCTCTTATCTATAATCTCCGTGATAAATGACTCGCTCTCAGCACGAGCCAGTATAAATACATTACCTAACTGACCGCGACTGATCAATTTAGATAGCGCTTGAAAAGTTTACATGCGTTGTGAATCTCCCTGAAGATTTTTTTTCTCATCTTTTCTGTAGGTGATGACACACACAAGCACATAGCGATGCGTATCCTCTACCACATCAGCGTGGACGACAAATCTAAATCCATGTTCGCGTATACAGACTGCATTCCTCAGGTCAGCGTCTTCACTCTATTCACTTTTGATTGAGATTGGGGCTTTTGATAATTGATTATTCTATTGGTTATTTTTGAAATGTAGAGGTTATGATATAAAGAAACATAACAAAACATTTTAAATGACCAAATAAATGATATTAAATAATATTAAAGGGATAGTTCATACAAAAATTAAAATTCTGTCAACTTACCCATACCCTCATGTCATTACAAAACATTTTTTTCTTCTTTGAAACATAAACACAGTAAAAGAAGATATTTCGAAGAATTCTAGTAATTAAACGCATTCGGTTTCCATCAACTTCAATTGGATCAATAAAAATTTCAATGGAAGTCAAAGGAAACTGAAATTATTTGGTTACCAATATTCTTCAAAAAATATTATTTTATGTTCCACAGAAGAAAGAAAGTCATACAGGTTTGGAACAAAATGAGGGTGAGTAAATGATGACTTTACTTTGGGGTGAACTATCGCTTTAAAAGAAAGCAAACCAAAATTAAAGGGGTCATATGATGTTGCTAAAAAGAACATTATTTGGTGTATTTGGTGTAATGAAATGTGTTTATGTGGTTTAAGGTTCAAAAAACACATTATTTTCCACATACTGTACATTATTCTTTCTCCTCTACTGGACTCCGCTTCATCCACGTTGAAAGCCGATCCGGCGATTCACAGCGCGAAGTTGATGTATTTCTCAGTCCTCAGTGACCAGCACGGATCAGCTAGGCATGACGAAGCGGATATCGTCCTCTTTTGGAAGGCCAAACAAAGTAGTTTCGCTTTTACAACGAAACACACAGCGCCTTCACGACATGGCGGCGGCGGCAACAACAATACTACAGCGAGAATAAAAGTTACGCCTTCTTTCTTTGCGTGAACATTTGGGCGGCGTTATGCAAATCTTCCCACATCGTGACGTAGACATGTGGGGGCGTGTTAGAACGAGCCGTTTTAGGTAGGCGTGGTTGACTCTTAACTTTTATAAAGAATATCTCTTTGGATTTGAGACTTTAGTCTTTGCAACTTTACAGATCTTCTTTATGCACCAATAGCTTGTAACACTTCAAAGAGAATTTGAAAATTTCAATCGCATCATATGACCCCTTTAATTGTTAACAGGAATAGGAAGAATTTTCTGCCAGGACACACATCATTCCCTTTTCTTATCATAGTGACACGTTACTGTAATCAGATGACGTTTTTCAGTAATGAAGTAATGTAAAGAGGCGTTTGCACCAGAGGAACATTTTCATGTTCCTGTAACTATTGGCATACCTGCTTTTTGGCGTGTTCAGACTGCCGGGACTGGATACAGTTTTATTCATAGCAATGCCTTTTGAGGGGACTAAATTAGCTCCTACTTCTGAGTAGAGTCTAACCCAGCACAATAGGAACTACAAGTGTTGTAAGTGTATTTTGAGTGGCCGAACATATGCCATGTGAAACACCAGCACCTGCCATTTTTAAAAAGACGTGTAAACACAGTTTACATAGAGTTACTCCACGAACATGGAAAACAGTGATAGATGCACTGAACCCAGATACTTCTGTTTCCTCCATCATGGTTAAATGACATCGCTGTCGCCTGGCTTACGTCACTTCAGGGTTCCTAACTGATAATGAAATTCATTGTTGTTGTTTTTTTTATCATCAAGTGAATTATTAGTTATTAATGTAGATTATAAAAGCTGTTTATGTGGGTTAGGGTCAGGCAGGCCAAAATGCGTTCTGTGGTGATACTGATTAAACTTTTAAGAAATTTGTATGTCTTTTTTGTATGTTTGGAATTAAAAATTTGTATAATTCTTATTGCAGCAGTACAGTATACACTTCTAATTACTAATTTTAAATATAGTAAGTAAAGCAGTATGTACTTATCCTGTATTCTGTGCATACAGCTT
>NW_015655401.1:1711950-1722265 GCF_001515625.1 Sinocyclocheilus rhinocerous
TGTGTATATATATATATATATATATATATATATATTGTACTGCACAAGTACTAAAAGGTATTTTGTACTATGTTATTTCGAACATGTTTTTGCTGCTGTGGTGTGCCAGGTATGTACTGTATCATGTGTGCACCTCACCTTATGCTGTAAAGTGGGCTAATTGCAGCACTGTCTTTCTCTCACATGGCGTTAATGAGATAACAGAGCTAATTTAATGGGAGGGGGGCCTCTGTGGGGTCACCAGCAATTGCCTGGGTACAATTTCTCTGAAACAACTTCTGCTCGAGTGTTGTCATCTTTAAAATGCTTGTCTTCTCTAATTGGCTGATAATGTCTACCAGATGCTTGTTAAAAAAAAAAAAAGTTAAATTCCTCAACCTAATCATTCTGCCAATCCGCCTGGAGACAGTCAGGGCATGATGTCAGAATAGCTGTGGGACTCCTTTGGGAGGTATGCAATGGTTTTCTTTCTTTCTTTCTTTCTTTCTTTCTTTTAATACTCATTTGTTTATTTGTTCTTTCATTTTTTTTATACATTCTTTTTTGTTTGTTTATTCATTCTTTCATTGTTTCTTTCTTTAATACATTTGTTCTTTATTTCTTTCTTTCATTTGTTCTGTCTTTCAATTGTTCATGCTTTTGTTCTTTTTCTTTGGTTCTTTCATTCTTGCGTTTGTTTATTCATTCATTCTTTCGCTCGAGTGTTGTCATCTTTAAAATGCTTGTCTTCTCTAATTGGCTGATAATGTCTACCAGATGCTTGTTAAAAAAAAAAAAAGTTAAATTCCTCAACCTAATCATTCTGCCAATCCGCCTGGAGACAGTCAGGGCATGATGTCAGAATAGCTGTGGGACTCCTTTGGGAGGTATGCAATGGTTTTCTTTCTTTCTTTCTTTCTTTCTTTCTTTTAATACTCATTTGTTTATTTGTTCTTTCATTTTTTTTATACATTCTTTTTTGTTTGTTTATTCATTCTTTCATTGTTTCTTTCTTTAATACATTTGTTCTTTATTTCTTTCTTTCATTTGTTCTGTCTTTCAATTGTTCATGCTTTTGTTCTTTTTCTTTGGTTCTTTCATTCTTGCGTTTGTTTATTCATTCATTCTTTCTTTCTTTTTCTGTTCTTGTTTTCTTTCCTTTGTTATTTTGTTCATTCTTTTGTTCTTGGGTTCTTGCGTTTGTTTATTCGTTATTTCTTAGAGTTGTTTATTCATTTGTTCATTCTTTCATTCGTTCTTTTGTTGTTGTTTTTTTGTCCTTTCTTTTTCTTTCTTATTTTGAAGACTTCCCTGACTCTTCACTAGTAGCTTCATCTGTGTGTCCATTTGTGTCTGTGGATCTGGGGTCCCTCAGGTCTGTGCTGGCAGTTAGACTGGACCCTCTTCTGTAAGGGAGGATTTCGGATTTAGATCAAACAGCCTCGCTGCTCTGGGTTCTGAACTGGCGAGAAGAGGCCCGGCATTGGACCCATTCCTCTTCCACAAAGGGGTCTCGCTATAATTACTCAAAGCTGTGAGGTGTGTGTGTGTGTGTGTGTGAGGAAATGCTTGCAGGGCTTATGGAGCTATGAAACCATGGAGAGCTCAGAGACGGAGGTGGGAGGGAGGGGATGACTCAGGGGTACGAGGCAGGGCCTCCCATTGCTGGTAAATAGGAGCAAGCAGGTGCCAGTGAGTCTAGACTGCGTGATTTGGAGGCCTGGGACCAGGTTATGTGATACTCAATATGGGAAATTCCTGATTGCTCACTGCTGCTTCTTCACAGGCATGCGTTGGTCTGTTTGTTTCTTCCTGTTCAACATCCAACTGGCCCACACCATGGCCCGTGCCCATTGCGGCCTATGGAGCTCCTCTCTCTTCATCTGTTCATCTCCTTATCCCTCTTTTTACCCACACATGCTGAATCCATTGGCCAGTGGCCAGTTATCTCCTTAAGATAGGTCTGCCAAGTCTCTCTCTTTGGGCTGTTATCAGCTGCAGCATTGACCTGATTGAAGCGGACTGTGGGATATTTTCTCAACTCTCTCTGGCTTTTGAATAAAAACACAAATAGCAATCCTTTCGCCAACACTGACAGCACTAATACTTCTCCCTGTCAGGAACTGCCTCTTTCATCATTTATTTCTTTTCTTTTGTTTTCCCTCTGATTGTTCCACGATACTCCACATGCAATGCTCCTCAGTTTTGAAATGTGCTTCATTAGGGCCATTGTGATATCACTCTCTGAGGACATTTGGAAACCACAAATGCGTCCTGATCTGAAAAACTATTCCAGGCTTCCCATTAGATTAAGTTTTTCAATGTACTTGTCTGTCAGACAGGTGTCAGCCCAGATTAAGGTGGTTGTTGTTGTTATTGTTGTTTTTTCATTATTGTTATTAAATAGTACTATAATAGTAATAATATAGTAATATATTATAATATAGTACTAATAATAGTATTATTAGTGATTTTTTAAAATTGCAATTAAAATTTAATTGTAACAAAAAAATAATAGCACTACAACTCTTAATATAAATAATAATCATCATAAAAATTATGCTTAGATATTGATGTCCTGATTCTTACAATAGTTAATAGGTGAACCTGAAGCATGGCATGCGGTATAAGTGAACTGAAAGGACTAAACCGGTCTAAAAGTTGTGCTAAATATGCCATCATGTTAATCAGTGTGAGCCTTCAAGCATGTAGTACACAGTTTCCTGCAGTTGTGATATTTTAGTTTAAATAAATTTGCTGTTGCCTCTGTAAAACGTACAAACTCTGTCAATGCACATTTTTGGTGCCCTGTTTGCAGCAGTAAAGAAAGTTTGGAAAACCTCAGAGTTTCTGATTTTTTTCTGTTTGTTTCTGTGTGTGAGCAGCTCATGCAAATGGTCTTTGAACATGGCGAAGAGAGAATCGACACCGAGCTCATTTCCTTCTGCATCAACCTGGCTGCTAATAAGACTAACGCTCAGATTATCTGTGAGGGTAAGAGCCGGAATGTAATTTCTCCTGGAATAACATGCAGTGCTGAGCAACACTGTCAAAACATCTGTGTTTACATGTCATAAAGCATACTGCCACACATCAGCAACAGCTGTTGCTCTTCTGTAATAAATAATACATGAAATCTGCTCAAACTTATGATCAGTCTCTGGCTGAACATGGTTATTTATGTATTTGCTCTGCAGGTAATGGATTGAAGATGCTGATGAAAAGAGCACTCAAACTGAAGGACCCGCTGCTGATGAAAATGATCAGGAACATCTCACAGCACGATGGACCTCTGAAACAGCTCTTCATTGTAAATACAATATTCTGCCATTCTATTAAGAGTCACAAGTTACACATTATAAACATTTAAAACATCAAAGCATCATTTAGCATTGTTTATTGACTTTCACTTTTAATCATTCACTTTTAAGCTAAAAACAATACATAGTGTGAGCGGTAAATTATAATAATTAAAAAATATTACAGATTACATTTTAAAAACGTTATTGTTATTATTATTATCTTATTATTCTTTTATATATTTAATAGCCCAAATATTTTTTAATTTGTAATTTCATGAAGCAAAATTGAAATCTTAAGTATTTTACAGGTTGGGAATTACTGTGCTAAATGAACACCTAAAGATATTTTGTCATTTACCCTTCAGGACTATGTGGGTTATCTGGCTGCTCAGATCAAACAGGAGGGTGATGAAGAGTTTGTTATTGAGTGCTTGGGTACAATGGCAAACCTCACCATACCTGACCTGGACTGGGAGCTCCTGCTGAAAGAGTACAACCTGGTGCCCTACCTCAAAGACCACCTCAAACCCGGTAAAGCTAACCTGTACCTGTTTGTCTAGGTGTTTCAGGGTATATTTGTAATGTAAAGCTAATATACAGCCTGCTACATACAGTACAATGCTACACCGTATGAGTAGTAGGCTTGCCGTGAAAGACGGTGCTGACGGTGATACCGTTGTTAAGCCGCAACACCGGTTACGTCATTTGCCCACCGCGGCACCGACCCCTGCCGTTGTTTAGATTTTTGTATAGTAATAAAAATCATTTAGTTCAGTAAAAGAACAGACACTACAATTAAAAACTGAACGCGGCTGCTCAATGCAGCGTGCCGAACGACAGTCGCATCACAGATCAGATTTCATTTATCCAGTGAGGAGAGTGAGTCGAGCTGACTGACAAGAAGAGTGGGGTGAGACAGACAAGACGATCACGGATGATTTAGTTTCGAAACTAAATGCAAAGCGCCTGTTTGGCAGTATTTTGGATTTTGAAAAGCCTGTTGACTTTTGCCGTTTAAGGTGATTTTGGAAGTTTTTTTAAAAATTCGTTTCTTATTTAATTGGTTCCACATTGTTTGCTGATTTTTACTTTATTTAAACTTTGTGTCATTTATTTATTTTATTTGACATCAAGGTGTATGCCCTGCCTCCAAGCTTTCTTACTCGTTTTGCTAATAAACGTTCTACGTTTCTTATACATGTTTACTTAGCCTATTTCCAGTTTTGTATACCTATTTAAACTTTATATAAGTTATTTTATATTAGGCATAGCCTTCCCTATAGCATGGTGTATTTTTATTCGTTTTGTTAATAAAAGTTCTATGTTTTATATACACGCTAAAGTGAGTTTGACGTTGTATTTTGTTGTTGCATTCAAGCAATTGACGCCAAATTGCCGCTATTTGAAAGTGAAAGTAAAATGCGCACGCCGCTTTTGCAAGCTATTTAAAAGCGAAGGAAATCGAGGAAAAGAGGGAACGCCCCTGCCCCCATGGTGATACAGGTATTATCGGTGTTGTCACACGTCGATTAACCGGTGGGAAAATGTCCTCACTGTCACAACCCTAATGAGTAGTTGACACATAATGTGCCTTTTTTATTGACATCAGGATGTTAGATCACAGACTTTACAAGTTTTTCGTAATTTTCATCACCTTTTGCCTGTTCATTAAAAGGTCCTGTGTGTGACACAATTTTTTAAAGAAATACAAATAGTCTGTGTAGTCTCCTAACTACTATGAACTCACAAAACTGTGTCAACATTTTCAGAATGCTGTTTAAAAGTTTTAGATGGAGTATTTCAAATGACCAATTTCAAATTTCCATAATTATTTAATATCAAGTATTCATAAACTTTAAACTACATCCTATTTTGTTAAGGTTGTTTGTGAAACAATATCCAGTATGAAACCTTAACATATTAATCTGCAGTGTAGTACAATGTGCTACATCACATTACCTCACATTTATGAGAGATGTCCATTTTTAATCCCAAAATAAATATTGCCAATTTGTTTCTCTTGTAATCCAATTTTGGGTAAAAACAGCCCAACTTTTGACATCAACCTCATTTATTTGTTACAGTTAAATGAAACAAATTAACAAACACATTTTTCCAAAGGTAGTAAGTCATCCATTGGCATTTCTTATTGGAGTAGTATGAAAAAACATTTTGCATTATGCTTAACCAGATTTGACCTTTGACCTCTGTGTTTCAGGCTCAGCAGAGGATGACCTGATCCTGGAGGTGGTGATCATGATCGGTACGGTGTCAATGGACGACTCCTGTGCCGTCATGCTGGCTAAGTCTGGCATCATTCCTGCTCTTATTGAGCTGCTAAATGGTAAGTGCGCTGCCAACACTTACACACATTTATTAGCATTGAGCCAGAGCACGAGTGCTTAAAGAAACAAACAGATCTCCAAACCCTCTCGACACAAAATCTCTTATTGAGCTGCTGAATGGTAAGCGCGCTGCCAACATTTACACACATTCATTAGCATTGAGGATAAGTGCTTAAAGAAACAAACGCATCTCCAAACCCTCTCAACATAAAATATTTTTCATTATCGCTAGCCATAAAAATAAATCAGATCAGTGCTGTTTTGATTTCTGCTTTTGTTTGGCTGAATCACAACAGCTGCCCCCCTGCTTTGCGTGTCTGTAGCCACTCAAGTACCAGATTTCAATTTGGCATGCTTTGTCTTCCCTAATGTGATCTGATGAAACGAGTTTATTTAGACTAAACTAATATTAAATTAGAATAAATAAACAGCCCATGGCTGCGTGGGACACAGAGGGCCGGTTCTCGCTTTATGCATTATGTGCTGGGAAGTGACAGTGTTTTCAGGAACAGGAAAGCACCAGGTTCATGGATGGCATGCATCAGATTTGCTGGTTCTGCTCAATGTGAGCCCTCAAATCAATAAATGCCTGATGGCGGGGCTCTTCCTTGCCATGAAAAGAATACGTGTTTAAGGGGCCAAGGAGGTGGAGGGCCAAGATAGCAACCGTCCCAACATATACAGCTCCTCTCAAAGAGAAAAAGAAAAGAAACTTGTTTCTTTTGAATTGGCCACTTTTTTCCCACTCCAGACACAATTACATGAAATTCAACATCTGAAATGTTTTTGCACTACATGCCATATAATATTTTATAACTTTGATCACAACAATGCAGTAACAAATCTGACATTTGTTTTCCCCGCGATAAGCATTATGTGGCAACGCCGCATTGACAGATGCTTGGGTATTGTTTTATTTATACATAACGTTTCAGCACTTGTGTTCGTATACTCATTCATTGGCTCTTTCTCATCTGAAGAGGTGCTGACATGTTCTCTGTGATGTTATTTGTAGCTTGTGCAAAGCTTGTACAGCTCCTTGCGGTAGCGGTATTCAGTTTCTGGTCCCATGGAGCAGCTAGCCTCTTTGCTATCATTCTTCTGGAGGAATTTCGATCCCAGGGGACGAGAGCATTCTGAGCCAGATCAAAATTGAAATAAAGGCTTTTATTAAAGTTAGGAGGGGGCAGCTACAACCGCACAGTTCTCCATAGGAGCTTTCTGTATCATTTCAGAGGAAAAGTTGATACTCTCCCCAAATGGTGGCTTCTCACGAGAGCCTTCATACATAAACATGATCCACCGGAGGAGGTTTTGAACATCAGCTCACATGAACAGGCTCCATCGGATAGGAAATGCCTGCGCAGCTGCACTGGAGTGTTCGTGTTTGTTGGTTTGCCGTATCGCTTTACAGCTTAATGCTGACGTGCAGATATTCTCGTGATAAGGAAACGTTTGTGCCTTCATATAATAATATGTCTGTGAGGAAACATTATTGATCCAATCCTTCATACGAAGCAAAATGCTTTATTTCGTGAGGTCAAAGTAATGTTCTTCATCTGTTTGTGTTGCTGTTATCAGCCCAACAGGAAGACGATGAATTTGTGTGTCAGATCATCTACGTTTTCTACCAGATGGTCTTCCACCAGGCCACCAGAGATGTCATCATTAAGGACACTCGTATCCTTGTTATAATAAATTGATTTTCCGTGTATAGGCATGTTTATCGGTGCAGATGTTTTGTAAATGGTCCTGTGTTCACTGCTGCGTTGATACTGTTGGGCTCTTCAGTCTTAATTTGTTCTTGCATTTAGCTGCAGTATTGATTATTTTCACATCTAGACAGAAGGAGAAAAAAAACCTGAGTTTGACTGCACTGTAAAAAGTGGCAGGATATAATTGTTACCCTATGGATCTATTTATACTTGATCTGATCCAAAAAATGGACTAATGTAGTCCGACCTAATGTAGTTCGATTGATTCAGACATATTAAATGCTATTTTTGAAGTTACACCACAAAGCACTTTTTAAAGGTTTCATGACAAGACATTTTACAGTACAATACTCTAATGCCTCTGGGGTAGACATACATCCAGACCAATATCAGACTGCCTAAGACCAGACCAGTGGGACTCAAATGCAGACAATGCCATTTTTATGTGGTTTTACAAAGTCAAAAAATTGCCGAGACCACAAAATTGAAGACTTCAGGCAGCTCCAATACAAGATATTTGCCAGATTTTGGTTGAAATTATTGTAATCATATGGCAATTTTACACTGAGCTGTTGAGCTGTTCACACCCTCATACTCGGTTGTTCTTTCTTTTTAATAAATAATTAATTCTATGGCAAGGATGGCCAAAATGGGTCCATGTGTGGCTTTATTGTTAATAACGGCAAACTACTTCTCTACATTAATAATGCTAAATATTGTCTAATGAATAATAATTATTAATAATATGAATAATTCTATCACTGCATTGATACACTTAAGTGCACATTCTAAATATTTAAGAATGAAGACTGTGCACTAGGAATCACTGGCTAAAATAAAATGTAAAAGTTTGCAGGTTTTTACATGGCATGATAAAATGTGACCCTGGACCACAAAACCGATCTTAAGTCGCTGGGGTATATAGTAACAATAGCCAAAAATACATTGTATGGGTCAAAATTATAGATTTTTCTTTTATGCCAAAAATCATTAGGACATTAAGTAAAGATCATGTTCTATAAAGATATTTTGTAAATTTCCTACTGTAAATATATCAAAACTTAATTTTTGATTAGTAATATGCATTGCTAAGAACTTCATTTGGACAATTTTAAAGGCGATTTTCTGAATATTTTGATTTTTGCACCCTCAGATTCCAGATTTTCAAATAGTTGTATCTCTGCCAAATATTGTCCTATCCTAACAAACCATACACCAATGGAAAGCTTATTTATTCAGCTTTGAGATGTGTGTATAAATATTAATGTCATTTATAATAACGTATAAATCTCAATTTAAAAAAATTGTGCGACTGGTTTTGTGGTTCAGGGTCACAAATATCAAGACTTTTCTCTTTGATGTAGATGGGAAGATTTTTCACTGACTGAAACTTGTAATAATGGTAATTGAGACGCTGCGATTATTAGGCTTTAATTGTCAATGAATTGTGAACTCCTTAACCGTATCTCAAAGAGGCCCCAGCCTACCTCATCGACCTTATGCACGACAAAAATGTGGAGATCCGGCAGGTTTGTGACAACACTCTGGACATTATTGCCGTAAGTATCTACAAAATACCCCACTACATATGAGCACTCAAATCCAAATCAGAGACTTCAGTGTGTGTGTGTGTGTGTTTTTGCTCAACGCTGCCAATGTGTGTTTACAGTGCCGATAAGATCTCTGCAGTTAATGCCCACTGACATTAGATAGCGGTAATTGGTGGTGAACTCTTAAGAGGCAGGTTTGTTTGGGGAAGTGTTTCATTCACTTTATTAGCCTGCTCGTTAAGCCTCGGCCACATGAAAGTGTGCGTGTGGGATCTGGTTTGTATCCGTGGTGACAGAGAAAGTGCAGATGTATAGCTCTGGCTCAGCAGACTGACATGTTTGACATTGATATCAAGTATGCAGATTTACATTTTCATCGGCCATTCTATGAAAAAGACTTTTTCCACTTAAGGTAATTTTACGGTAAGTTTTATAAATAAGTATAAATTTTTACAAAGTTTATATATTGCATTGTGCCATCTCAAGCTAAATTAATTGATTAATTCAGATTATCATGGTAAATAATTATACCTTCAGAAAGGTAACAAAATTGGCAGTTTTGTGGATTAATTTACACTGCAAAAAAATGCTTTTCTTACTTAGCGTTTTGTCTTGTTTAGTCCAAATATCGAAAAATTCTTAAATCAAGAAGCATTATTTCAAACTAAAAAACAAGATTATTATGCTTACCCCATTGGCAGATTATTTTGCTTGTTTTAAGGTAAAACTCATTTAATTTTGACTTATTTTTTCTGAAAACAAGACAATAGTTTTTACTTGTCTAGAAAATGCTTCTTGATTTAAGAATTTTTCGATATTTGGACTAGAAACAAGACAAAAACTCTTAAGTAAGAAAAGCATTTTTTGCAGTGTGTACTCTTTATTTTGATAGTCCACTTTAGACATTCTGCTGTCTATAAGTCACTTTTACATTGACATGTAGTTGCAAATGTACTTATTGTTAGTAGAATGTCTAAAGTGGACTATCAAAATAAAGTGTAATTAATTAATTTGACATTAAAAGCTTTGCTTAGATACTTCTACAATCAGTTGTCACTTACTGTTGACAAACACACAGCAACAGATCATAAGATTAAGTAATCAATTAAAGGAGACTACTGTAAAATTGTAAAAAAAATATATATAAATGTATATATACAAAAATTTATATATTTTTTTACATTATTTAAATTTAAAAAATATATAATAATAATAATAAAACAAAAACAACATTTGATTAGATATTGATTCTGGGATTTATGATCCAATTTCAAAACAACTCTCAATGCTCGCATCTAGGCATGGGCCGGTATGAGATTTTGACGGTATGATAACCTTAAGCATGTTCCGTTTAAGCATCACGGTTTCACGGTATTTTTGTGACAGCTCTAAAATGTGTTATTTTTAAATGACTGGGTAAAAAA
>NW_015655401.1:1722860-1727533 GCF_001515625.1 Sinocyclocheilus rhinocerous
TACTCTCTACACTGCACTCAACCTGAGGGATTCCTACACTTTCAGTCTTTGAGGAGACATGAAAAACAGCGCATACTCAAATGCTGAGTACATACTCATACTCAGCGCAGCAACGGTATAACGGAAAATATTAGCGGTTTTGAAACCGTGAAATTTTCAAATCGCGGTATACCTTGAAACCGGTAATCGGCCCATGCCTACTCGCATTTGCTTGGAAGGTTAGTGATGGAGTTGGAACTAAACAGAGGTGTTCCTCTAATATACATGTTTCAGCAACAGCTTTGTTTCGCAAATCTTTTTTTGAGAATTTTCCCTACCCCTAAGCTGGGATAGTAGTAAAGGGATAGT
Source organism: Sinocyclocheilus rhinocerous (assembly GCF_001515625.1). NCBI lineage: Eukaryota > Metazoa > Chordata > Actinopteri > Cypriniformes > Cyprinidae > Sinocyclocheilus > Sinocyclocheilus rhinocerous. Next base: position 1,723,209 of record NW_015655401.1, read on the forward strand.
TCACCCTAAGGTGAAACTTCTGTCATCAAGTTGTTCCAAATCTGTATGACTTTCTATCTTCTGCAGAACACAAAATAAGATATTTTGAAGAATGTTAGGCTAGTGGCCTTTGACGAAGAAAAACACTTCTCAAAATATCTTCTTTCATGTTTCACAGAAGAAAGTAAGTCATACAGGTGAGTAAATTATGCTAGAATGTTCATTTTTGGCTGAGCTATTCCTTTAAAATCATGGGTGCAGGTTTTCTGTGCGTGTGTACTCGCACTGGCCATCTGGGCTGTGCATCGGGCTTCTAGCCCCGGGTTCCCGCGCAGCTCTGCACTGCTGTCCACATGATGAATGGACAGAGCAGAGAAAAGAGAAACAGGGTTTATTTACTCAGGTTCTGCCACAGGGGGCCCAGGCTGATTAATCCATATTTTCATTCAGCGGAGCAGGCGGCGGCAGGACGCCTCTGTGGGCCTTTAGACCCTGGGACCTCTGTTGCCTCAGCGTACAGAGCTAATGCTACGCTAATTAAAAAAAAATCTCATCCTCCGCTAGTATGTGTACGTTAAATGCTTTGTCTCAGCAGAGATGGTTTCACTTTTTAATCTTTATTTATGGAGTGAGCTCTGTGCAAAGACATGCTTCTTGGCTGCTCCGTGAGAGAGTAACAAATGATTTCATTTTTTTCGTTGTTTGGTATAGTTTAAACAAAACAAATTTTCTTAAAGGGATAGTTCACCCAAAAATTTTAACTTTGTCGTCATTTACCGACCCTGTAACTCCAAACCTGTATGACTTTTTCATTTTTTAAGTTTAGGTTCAATAAACTTTACCGTCCCCGAAGGGAAAATTTGTTTTGGACCCATGGCATACAAAAACACTAAACAGTAATAAACCCAAAACATCACACAATGTAAAATAGAAAAAAACATCTTAAAATCGTACGTTAGAAAAGTTATTATTATTATTTTTTTTTTTTTCAGGGAATGATCTACACAAGAGGTACATTTATATTGTTTAAAAATGTAGTGAAAACAGATTCTAGTAAGGTTAGTCATGGCAAAATGATGCTCTCTTTACCGAATGTTGGATATTATCAGAGCTGGTCAAGTTTATGGCATTCATGAGAAACGCCCACATGACCTTATGTTGGGTCCAGTCCTGTTGAGAGTAAATCTGTTAAATGAAACCGCATTTGCTACACATTTTGCTTCTATAATGTGATGTTGAAGCAGGATATTCAACTAAAAAAAGTAAGGTAGGGCTTTTATCCATCAGCAGTTGATTGGAAAATGGTCGTGTGGTTTGAAGGTTGGGGTTGAAAAATATGAGTGGGTGACGTCAGCCAAAAAGCCAAGTCATAGGCAGAGGTTTAGATGAAAGATTATGAAGATAGACATTTTTTTATTTGGTCAAATGTGCATTAATAAAGTAACTGGGGTCAGTTTTGATTTCATGTTAACTTTAAGCTCCTTGCAAAAGGGCGTAAAGAATGACTCTTGCAAGACTGATAAGCTCCTTTTCCAACTGGTGCTGGTTCCCAATCTGGAACCAGTTTGGGGTCAGTAAGATTTAGATTTTTAAGAAAATACTTTCTTTCAGCAAGGACACATTAAATTAAGCAAAAGTGTCTATTAAGACATTTATACTGTTAAAATGGATTTCTATTTCAAATAATTGCTTCTTTTAAAAACGTGTTTATCAAAGAATCCTAAAAAAATATATCATGGTTTTCACAAATATGTTTAGCAGCACAACTGTTTTCAACATTGATAATAATAAGAAATGTTTCTTCAGCACCAAATCAGCATATTAGAATGATTTCTGAAGGATCATGTGACACTAAAGACTGGAGTAATGATGCTGGAAATTCAGATTTGCCATCACAGGAATAAATTGCATTACAAAATATATTAAAATTATTGCATTTTACAACATTATTGCTCTTACTGTATTTTTGATATAAATACAGCCCTGGTGGTAAGCATAAGAAACGTCCTTCAAAAACCTAAAAATGTTATACCGACCCCAAACTGTTGAACAGTGGTGTACATGTGAGTTGATTGATTCGTATTTGTTATACACTTAAATAACTGAGGGCCGATTATGTAGTCACACTTCTCTCAGATGAGCACTAGTTCAGTGCTGTTTCATTAGAAGAGGTCTATGAAGATGGAGGCTGATGTAGAAAAAGTGACACACTTGACATGCGTTGGCAAATCCAGTAATGAATCCAATAACACAAAATCAACTGATTCCCTGTCTCACCAAAAAGTGCAGGTTGTGCAGAAAGCGTACGGCTGTGGGCGAGGTGTTTTTGTGGCACTCCACCCAGTAATCACTGGATTCAGCCAGAGCTCTGTTTCTCTGTGGCACCATCAGCTGCCACAGCCTATAGGGGAAACCCTGCTCAGACAGAAGCCCTCATTGTGGGATGAAATTAATCTGCTGCGGAGGGTCCGGACGGTGTTAGAAGTCTGTGCAACGGTAAATGGTAGAATCTCTTGTGGCGAGTTCCAGACGAGCTGGCACTGAGATACAGAGTGGCAGCGCTGTTTTGACAACTTGCACAGCTGTGTGGTATAATTTAGGTTAGAGGGTAGTAACACATCTCAGGCGAATAAATATACATGTTTGTGTGTGTTCTGCAAAGGAGTATGATGAAGAGTGGGGGAAGAAGATCCAAAGTGAGAAGTTTCGCTGGCATAACTCACAGTGGCTGGAGATGGTGGAAAGCAGACAGATGGAGGACGCCGAGCCATACCTGTACGGAGACAACCCGGACGCCCTGGAGCAGCCCGATCTCTTCTACAGCACTGGTTAGAAACCACACATACACCCCCAACAAACACCCCGCAGAGGAACATAGCTGAGACCACGAAAGACAGTCGAGTGTTTTCTTGTCTGCTAACAAGACTTGATTGACATGCTGTGCCACAACTTGACAGACACGGAAAGTTAAAACCTTACATTTAGATTTCCAGATTTTTGCATGGGGATTGTGGTGCTGTATTTTGGCTTGATCGTCCGTCGAGTTGGTGTCATCAAAGGCTTGTCGTAGTGAGAGGTTGTCAGGAAGATAGATGAGGAGAGCTGCTGGGTGGAAGTGGCTCTGCGGGGTCGCTGTCTCGTACGTTTGTTTGCTCTATGTACTCTGTGTGTGTGCGCAGACGGTATGATGGCCCCAGAGCCAGGCCTCAGTCCAGACTTCTACAGCCAGTTCCACTCTCAGAATGGAGACTTCAACACCTGGTGAGTGAGCAGCTGTTACCCTCATCAGCTTTCCTTACATTATATACATGTGTGAAATGATTTTTGTTTTGACTGTATTTTGTTAATTATTAGTGCTGGCAATTTAAATTTAAATCAAAATTATTTACATGTTATGCCAATTAACTAAAAGAATTATATTAAAAAAACATGATTTTACTAAGAAAATCCCTTTGTCACTTTGTGTAGTGAGTGACTCATTCTGTGACGCCTTGTCGAGTTAAAAGTAGTTTGGAGTGCTTTGTAGTTCTTTTTTTATCACACATTTGTGACCCTGAACCACATAACCAGTCATAAGGGTGAATCTGAAAATCTGAATCTGAAAGCTGAATAAATAAGCTTTCCATTGGTGTATGGTTTGTTAGGATAGGACAATATTTGGCCGAGATACAACTATTTGAAAATCTGGAATCTGAGGGTGCAAAAAAAATCCAAATATTGAGAAATTGCCTTTAAAGTTGTCCAAATGAAGTTCTTAGCAATGCATATTACCAAACAAAAATGAAGTTTTAATATATTTACAGTAGGAAATTTACAAAATATATTCATGGAACATGATCTTTACTTAATATCCTAATGATTTTTGGCATAAAAGAAAAATCAATAATTTTGACCCATACAATGTTTTTTTTGGCTATTGCTACAAATATACCCCAGTGACTTAAGACTGGTTTTGTGGTCCAAAGTCACATTTTTCTATAATTAATCTCTTATAATTAATTAACATATTGAATTGACAGTGCTAATAATTAGGGGTGCTCCGATCAGGATTTTTGAGGCCGATCGCCGATCCAGATCTTTTTAAAGCCTTCTTTTTATCATTTATAACTATTTATAGTGATACTCCAATCAGGATTTTTAGACATTTATTCAGGGCCTGAATTTCATTTTTGAAAATGGGGGGAATTCCCCTCTTAGGTGACTCTTGTGAGAGGGGAAGCAGCTTTCACACAGGAGTCCACTACTGATCCGTGGCTGTTTACCACAAACACAACATGTATCCATTATTTTGATTTCAAATCCAAACATTGTCACTGAAAATGCTTTTTCAGCATTGCAATTCTTTT
>NW_015655401.1:1730098-1739643 GCF_001515625.1 Sinocyclocheilus rhinocerous
ACATGTTTAAACTCAATAAATATAAGCAACACGTTATTCAATGCTTTTTACTTTTGCATTTACTTCTAGATTTATATATTAAGTTGCTCAAGCAATTGGCAAAACATTTAAACTACTTTTCTTACGTTATCACAAACTTACCATTGACAGAAATAGTCAGCTCTACTGCCTTTTCTTTTGCATTGAAATCTTTATTACAACCAATCCTGCGGTTCATAAAGAACTTTGTTTCATAAAGAACTACCTCCACTAGTGCCATCTCTTATTGCCAGAGGCGGACAGTAACTAAGTACATTTACTTGAGTATTGTACTTAAGTACACTTTTTGAGATAGATTTGGTGCGGAAACGATATCTGCACCGCGCCGCTACTGGATCGCACTGCCAGACCGTAACCGTGTGCAGTGTGCACGCTTTATTAATCCGTTAACATGCGCGCACTGCAAACGGAGTGTGTGTGAACTTGGCATTATGTGTGTGCGCTGCGAGTGTGCATGAGCGCTCAGTCTCCAGGAGAGCGCGCGAGCGCTGAATGGTTAAACACTGGCAAGAATTAAAAAGAAAAGCAATTTATAAACTTGACGACGTGACACTGCCTCGACTGTGCAAGTGACAATTCCTGTGTCAACTAGCTCGCTTATAGACAGACGCGATGTGTGGTGATTTGAAGCCAATTGCGTATTTTAAGAGAGAAAGAGAGAGCGCGCGCGGTGATTCACTCACGCTGTTTGTGAAATTACGTCTCACACAAGGTTTTCAAATTACTTTATAAGTTATTTAATGAAGAAATATGAAGGTGAGTACCTCACCTTCAGCATTATAACAGAGACTGAGACGGTGCCGCTGCATGTCGTGCCAAACCTCTCACGGCAGCGTCATCAGCTTGAGATCGGTTTTTTGAGATCGGCCTTTTAGAGACCGCCGATCAATCATCCCAACGTGATTATCGGCCGATAGTTATCGGTAGCCGATCAATCGGAGCACCCCTAAAATATATCATATCTTTTGTTAAAGGTTTTTGTTTTTTGTTTTTTTAAAAAGAAACCTCAATAATAGCACTTTTGCTAGAAAACACTGGCATATGAAACACAGCTGTGTTCATACCGGTAATATTGATCCAGTTCTAACTGATGCTTCCAGCACTCTTACAAGTCATCCTAATGTAAGCCATCTACAGTACAGATAATATTACATCAGTGATGAACATATATCAGTGTAATTCAACAACAGTCTTTAATGCATCACAAATAGCCATACAGTTTGAAAGGCATAACACAACACATGTAGTACATTGAAAACAGCAAGTAACAATCTGTTTGTCGCACTGTCCCCAGACCATCAGGCCATTGTTTACTGTACCTGTTTTCTCCCATCAGTTTGGTTTTTAGGTCTTCATAAAACAGCAAATCTTCTACATTAAACAATTTTAGCTTTTGTACTTTTCTTTTAATCATTTGGATAGTATGATCACAGCTGTTCAACAAAGCACCAGGCTCTCTACTCTGACGTTTTCTTACTCTCTGTCAACGACACTCTTTTGGCCCAATAATAAACATGCCTTTTAAGTCCTATGTAGCCAAATATATTGTCCACATTCCTCTACAAACACACACACACACACGAGTACAGATGAAATAACATTTCACCTCTCCATCCGATCCAGTGCTCACGTTGACTCTCTCAGCCTGCCAGAGTTGATCTGTGAGGAAATGGATCTCCCACTTGTGTTCGATATGCAGCTCTGATAGTACATACCTACACTTGTAGTCTAAACTTGCCCTGATAGTGCATACTTCATGCCATCTATTTCACTGGACATGTTTATTATGCACTGTGTGCTTTGTATGGAGAATGCGCTGCTCGTTGGCCTGTTTGTTTTGGCTGGGTGGGGATTTGGGCACTTTGCAGACTGACGGCTGGGGCGCTGAGTGCCGCCGGGCTGTCATGTGGGTGAGGAGAGAAGCAGGGATCCAGATGGAGAGGCGAGCTCTCCAGCAGCTCTTTGTAAAGCGATACATTTCAAATATACACTGAGGGTTGGGGGGCAACATTAGGGTCCTGGGATGAATGGTTTAATTTGAGTGGGCAGCTCTGAGTGACAGAGGTTACAATAATAATCAAATAGAGTTTCAGCCTTTACTTAAGACGCTTGTGAAACGATGTGTGTGAACACAGGCCTTTTGGAGTGGTTTACTTCACGTCCAACCTGAGAGACAGGTATTTGATTAATTCAAGTGGTCCGTCAGGATTCCCATGTAGGGTTGCGTGGTATATCAGTAATATATATATTAAATGTATATATAAATAAAACCCAGATTGCTTAACTAAAATCATTTGCATTCTTAGTATGGCAGAATTTATGTGTAATTGTGTTTCAGTAAGATTTAGATTTTTAAGAAAATAATACTTTTTTTTTCATAAAGGACACATTAAATTGAGAATAAGTGTCTATAAAAAGATTTATATTTCAAATAATTGCTTATTTTAAACTTTGTAGTTATCAAAGAATTCTAAAAAATATATATATATAATGTTTTCCACAAATATATTAAGCAGCACAACTGTTTTCAACATTGATAGTAAGAAATGTCTCTTGAGCGCAAAATCAGCATATTATGAATGATTTCTGAAGGATCATGTGACACTGAAGACTGGAGTAATGATGCTGAAAATTCAGCTTTGCCATCACAGGAATAAATGACCAATTTTAAAATAGAAAACATGTATTTTAAAATGTAACATTTCATAAAAAACATTTTCAAGGCAAAAGTGACACCACTTTGGATAAAAACACAAATAATGCATTAATGTGAATAATGTATACATAGTATAGAGTGTTTTTTTTTTTTTTTTTTTGTACATTTGCTGATTGTTCAAAATGCCAAAATCCAGTTCAGACGAAAGAGAAACAAACGAGTAAAAGCTCACAAATATGACAGTTTTGAATAATTATACACAGTTTTATCATACTGTGTCCTAGATATCCTTATAATAATCACCAGAACCCTGTTGATTCCCACCCCTAGAGATCGAGAATGAAGACAGATGAGGTGCTGGATCAAGCTAAAACAGGCCACTCTGTCTGCAGATGGGCTTCTGATGTCCCCGAGGAAAACCAGTTCTCTGTGCGTGTCTTTTGTGTGCACGCATCAGACTGACAAATCCACCTTTATTCAAGCCGTGTGGCACACTGCGTGTCCCTAAAGCCTTGGACGAGAACCCAGGAGGAAAATAAAAAAAAAGGGATGTGGACACGCAATCAGGCAAAGGAAAGGGGAAAAGGGGGGTGCTGTTGATTTGACACAGCCAAGGTAGGGCATGCAAACGGAGAAGTGACAGGAACGGGAGATCAAAGCACAGGCTGGAGAACAACTTGGGGGGGGAAAAAAGGAGGAGAAACGTCCTTTTATAAAAGAGCCGAGGCCCGTTTCCTGAACAAACACACTCTTCTGAGCTATGAAACAATGTCTGGTTAAAAGGGTCTTTTTTTTTTTATGGGCACCTTTGGCCGTTTCCCCTCCCAGAACGTCAGGGCTGACCTGGCTCCCTATGAGCTGTCAATCCCATCCCCACTCAGTTTTTATTGCCCTGTTTTGAAGCCCCGTGCAGGAAGAGGTGACAGGCTGCCTCATAATTGGACAGGAATGTGCTCGCTACGAATCACAGGCCATAAATCGTAGAATATATTCACATTAATACTCATTTTCATATCAGACCGAGTTCATTTTCGGGCGTTAATATCATCCTGTAATTAATGACGTGATGATACCAAGTTGAAACTCTGATAACTCACAGCTATAAATTCTCAGCACAATAAAAGCTCTCCCTCTGTAGATGATTATCCTGAACTCTGGAAGCCTGTATTTCTTTCTAAAGAACTTGCTTTCAAGGAAAGGCCAAGTGCGGAGGTAAAATTTAGTCAAAAACAGAGGCTTAGAGCACCTACAGGTGGCGCTGACCCGCACATGAATCCCTCTTACCCGCTGTTCAAATTCAGCCTGACAGATCTGGCAGGCCAATAGGAAAACGACATATTTTAGACAGCAGAGAGTGTGTGAGTCGGGATGCTAAGAGGAGCTGTGTTTGATTACTGGAGGTCATGAGGCTAAAAACAACACAATGTAATGTGGGCACATAGGGGCAAAGCAAACAGCTCATAATTTAAAGGATGTAGGCTTGAACCTGTTGGTTTAGAGAGAGGCAGACAGAGGCGACGGCCAGTTTTTTTCTAAAAACTACTGAACTTTTTTGGCTCTGTGCATCCTGAATGAGTGTAAAATGCTTGTCGAGGTGCAAGCAGGATAGGAATGTGTTTTAACTCTCAGTTCTGCACACTGAGAACACTGAAAAATGAAACATCACTGTTGATTTCGTTAAATCTTAGACTCATCAGATTTACATGAATATATTTTGTATGTCACAGTCTGTATTGCACCCTGCCAATGGCCAACAGCATGCAGTATGTTAAAAGCTTACACTGGTCACTGAATTAAAATTTTAGCATTACATGGGACAATATGTGGCACATACTATACTGTGGTATCTTGGACAGCAGGTAAATGTTTTTAAGGAAGCTTGACGTTTTTATTTTATACTCTTATATTGGATTTGTTCTTTTTTTATGTCTCTGGCTGTTTTTATTGTTGAGTCCGTCTCGGTTTTGTTTGTTGATTCATCTTGTTCTTGTTCAAGTATATTGTTAGTGCATTCATTTTTTATATTCTGTGTTCACTTCTTATTTAATGTAATTCTAACAACTAATCGTAATTGGTGTCAGGTTATGAAATGTATCCAGTCAGTGTGCTTGAACCACTACCACAAAAATTGATGTTTTATTATTTATATTTAATAACATATCTGTATATGTGAGAATATTACTTTTTTATCTCCCCAAAAATGTTTTCAGGAATAATAGTTCATCAGAAATGTAAGAGCTGAATAAATCACACTGCTGTTATTCCAAATACAGTACACATTCATATATTTTGCTGGAAAACTATGGCATATAGTACAAAATGTGTGGCCCAATTTATTCTCAAATTATTCTCACATTGTCAATTTACTCTGCCTGATGCTTCAAACTCAAAAAGTTATATATATATAGTTAATATAAATTATATTATGTAAGTTATATAGGCAAATTTACAATGTTCAAGCCAAAAACACTTGCCCCCAGTTTCACAGACGAGGCTTAAGCCTAGTCCCAGACTAAAATGCATGTCTGGGCTGTCTTACCTGAAAGAAACTTGCACTGACATATCTTAAAATAAGTTTGTGCCGTTGTTTCGTCTCAAGATGCACACGAGTAATGTTATTTTCTAAGGCACGTTTATAAAAAATACTTAAATGTCCTAATTGAACTATGGCCTGATCCTGGCTTAACCTAAGCCCTGTCTGTGAAACCAGGCCTTGATGAATTAATGTCTAGTTGGCAGCACATGACAATACAAAATATAAAAGCTGAATGATGTTTCTGCCATCTCTCCTGATAATATGTATGGAAGAAGGCCATCTAGTGCCTCTTAGAGGAAACATGTTAACAGTAACAGTTTATGCTCACTTGATTCACATCTCTTTCCTCAGCAATGGAGCCGACGGACGTCCTGCCACTGCCTACGGCTTTCGACCTGATGAGCCTTTCTTCCACGGCTACGGCTCCACCAGATAGAGCTGCTGCATCTTACCGTTCACTACAAGACAACTTTTTTTCTCCTACAAAACTCAAACGTTTCAAACCAACCAATCTCTTCCAGAAAATGTGGGCCCACCCTTGGATTTAAAGGCAGGATTAATAGCGAGACCCCAGTAAAATGCTTGGTGATGCTTCATAATAACTTTTAATTATTCATTAATAAAAAGGTCAGTAGTTCATGTACATTCAAATATGAATGCGAAATGCTATTTTATATTCAAATGTTTATAAATTGAGTTTTCTTACTGTTTGAATGTACACAAATAATCCTTTAAGCATTACATAATGTTATCATGCTTAACAGATTATCTGTGTACATTACATTATCTTATATAATGCATTATTATTTATGAAGGATATTATGAAGTGCTGTTGTTCAGTTGGCTTCATTTGGTTTGAAGACTTCTTGATCTTACGATCTTAGAGACATACAGAGTACAATTTAATTTGCTTCATGCTTCCACCTTAGTTACTAATGACTAGAGTTAGATTTTAGTTTTCAAAATAGTCTTTATTTATTTTTTACACCCTTTCTTAGGTTTTAGGGAGTGCACTTTAATAGTATAAAGTATATTCACTGAACACGAATGACTATGTTCTCATCTTCATATTCACTAAATAATAATCAGCTAAAATGTTACTGACCGATTTATCCTGTTCTCATTAACCAGAGTTGACCGCATAAATGGATAAACTGCATTAACAGCTTCATGATGGTGTAGCATCACTCACTTTATTCAAAATATCTTGCACTAATTGTCATGTATAACAAAACTACGCTGTGTGTGTTAGCTTATGTAAGTAGACATTATTCCTCTGAGAGATATTTATGAATTAACGACCTAATAATGTCCAGGGTTCATTGCTGTGAAAATTGTTTGAGTCTTATAACGCTTTTAAGTAAGGTGCTAAATGCTGCCTCTGGTGCAATTTTATGATATTGTTTGAACTTGGGGATTATATGTTTCTGATTGAGATGTAGCGCGTGTCTGTTCATTTTTAAGTCTTATTTTAGAGCACTGTAAATTAATTTTAATTTATCTCAATGAATTCAGGACAGCTCTGTATTTCCAGACACAAAATGTGCCTCCTAACATCTTGGCCTTTGCTGCTATCAAGATCCTGTGAGTTTGACGGATTCATGTGAATTGACCTTAACTGCAAACAGAAGAATTAAAACAATGCACTGATGAACTGTCTCTGTTTTTTGTAAATTTATTTAACACTCTCACTGTTATAATCATATGTACAAAGGTACTGTGTCTCATGTTCAGAAAATCTACAGCATGGTGCAAAATAATTGTTTAGTGATCAGCACAATCTCCTGTTATTTACTATAAAGAATAAGTTGTCTGTACAGACCAGTACAATACATTAATAAATTAGTCAGTCTACCAAAAATTGTGTACCATCTAGAAATGTAGAGTTTCTATTTTTTTGTCATTCAATTTTCTGAACATTAAAAAAAAAAAAAAAAAGTTTCACCATTAAATGTAAGTATTGAAAAAGAACAAAAACTGCAAGTACAAAGCCATCTCAATATATATGTGTATGTATATCGTTTTTTTTTTGTTAATATGATACAAGAGGAAGTGTTACAAAAAGACTGAATTCTGTTTACATAGGCACTTGGTTTTTTAGTCAGAGTCAAAGTATTTAAAAAAATTAAAAACAATGTCAACAATTTGATTATTATTAAAAATAGTAAATGTGTATGAAATGATGCAACTAAAAAATAGAAAATATCACATGGAAACACTACTTGGTTTTGTTAGCAGAGCTGGATAGTTGATAAAAACACATCAAAACATCATTCAAACCTTTTTAAGGCTGGTTTTCAGCACAAGGTCTCACTACGTCCTCTACCTCGATGACCTCCATGATGAGATTTCGGATATCCTGCACACTGTCCGCGGTGTCCTCCGGTGAATCCGTGCTCACAGCGCCGCTGTGCTTCTCCAGCTCTGATGTTAAAGCAACAGCGCCCCCTACAGGACCACCAGGAACTGAGTCAAGAGGAGGAGAAGGACTATCTTGTGTTTCATTTCTATTCTCATCACTAGAAGGCGCTGCCTCACACGCCTTGTTATCCACCACAACACTGGCATCCACAGCAGTGTCTTCAACACATACGTCTGGGAGAACTTCACTGTTGATTGTCAGGTTAACGTCAGGTTGGACAATATGGACACGTTCCTCTTTGACTTCAGACTTAGGAGGACTTGCACCTTCACTTTCTTCATCTGCTTCCACATTTAGATTTTCAGAGGCGATAACGAGAGGAACAGGAGTTTCTTCAGCTGTTGAGTTGAGATAGACTGCTCGGTCTGTACTAACCGAACATCCCTCTGTATCTTCATCCTTCGCTTTAGAAGAAGGTGTGTCTGGTCGTGAAGAAGATGAATCTTCTGCAGATGAGATGGTTTCTGGTTTGGTTGAGGAAACGTCCGTCTCTGAGACCTCTGGAATGGGTGATGAATGATTAGGGGATGTTGGTGGAACGTCTGGTTGAGTTGTTTCAGAAACATGTAATGGTGATGTAGGTTCCACAGATTCTGGAGAAGGCACTGTAATCTTCACTGTAGGAATGACTGAAGCAGCATGTGTCTGCTGGGTGGCTTCACTGACGGATCCTCCTGATGGAGAGGTGATCTTCTGCTCAGCTTGTTGAGAGAGAGCCACAGAGGCCGGTCTTTGTGGTGGGCTGGAGGGGGCAGAGAGGGGCGGCGTGCGGCTGTCAGCCAGGCTGCTTTGACTAACACATTGCAGGTCAGTACTGTCAGCAAACAGGTTGTTTTTCTTCAGACTGGCTGCCTCCTTCACCACTGTACAGCAAAAATATTGACGAATATGTTGATGTTTTGAAGTAATCCATATGTCACAAACACTCAAAACAAACAGCTAAAACTGTTTACTGTACCTTTGTTCACTTCATTATTCAAAAGGTTGAGCAGTATGTTCTCATAGACATTCTCCACTTGAACGAAGTTTGTGTAATCAGCAAAGATGAACTGTTCAAAATTCTGAAGCTCCTGCAAAAAGAGAAAAAAATCAGATAACATTTCACACAAAACTACCCCTAACTGGAGGTACTAATCACCACTGTATTTGTGCAATAAGATCAAACTAAATCATGACAGACTGGCACAATTAATTGGCACAAACACATCGTATTACTGTCAGCAAGGACAGAAACCCAAACGTGGACAGAGTACCGTATTAAAGTAGCCTGAAAGAGTTTCCTGATAGTGTTTACAGTGCAGTAAAATTTTACTAATTGACTTTAATTAGTTAGTTCTTTTTAGTTAATCAAAAACAGTCAACTAAACCAGTGAAGTCTGATTCCCGAATGAATGACTGTAATGAACTGGTTCTTTTCAGTGAATACAACACATACAGTGCTGCCAGCAAAGTCCAATTCCTGAATAAACGGCTCAAATGTGTCAGTTCTTCAATAGTGAATCAAACGCATTTAGCCAGTACACTCTGATACCCGAATTATTGACTCTAATAAAATTGTTTTTATTTTTAGTAAATCTAAAGATACACATTTTGTTTTGTCAGTAGTATTTGACAAATAATGAATATATTGCCATCTTATTGTTTAGTATTATTGTTTTAGATATACTTAAAGGCACAATATGTAATTTTTCGCCGCTAGAGGGCGCCTATTCGAAACAAACAAAGAAACAAAGGCGTAGTTTGATGATGCCATGACTGAGTGTGGAATCATGGGAGTTCTTCATCCCCACAGCCGATGCAATCCGACGGGACTCGGGCAGAAATCATGTTCATGGATGAGCTAATGATTTATTAACGTAGTAGAATGAAGCAGGGTGAGGCTGAAAGCCGTC
>NW_015655401.1:1739707-1742912 GCF_001515625.1 Sinocyclocheilus rhinocerous
CATATTAAAGCGTCTTTGGTTTTTCCATGTTTTCTACAAAACAAAACCGGAAATTGGGGGGATATGACGTCATTGGCAGGCGACACAATGACACTATATACAAGGTCCGTGTCACTAGTTAAAATTGCTTATTTCTCTGGATTTAAACATTCTTCGAAACATTTGGGATAATGTAAGTACACAAGTCAGCAAAATATATAACACTGTTCTAGTGGTTTTTGGATATTTTAATAAAAAAATTCTTACATATTGTGCCTTTAAGTATTTGATCTATGTCACCTCTAAAAAGTTTAACAAAGACTTGTTTTAAATGTATTTATTATTGAAATGATGTCATCAACTGCCAATGAAATTTTATATATATTTTTTTCAAATATTAATCTCTTAAAGAAACCATTAATGGTTAATGAATTAAGATGAATCAAAACCTAACCCGGAACCAGAATTATTAAATTCTTAACAATTTCCATTCCCAGTCGTTAATTTAATCAGAGAAACAGAGTTTGCAATAATAACTCTACATAATGTATTCTATAAAATGTTCAAGAATAAGTTTCCAAAAAAACTGAATAGTGCTTACAGTTTTGCAGGCAGGCGCCAGGTTTCTCTTGATGGCTGGCAGAGTGATGTCAACCAGGGCCTCCTGGAAAATCTTCTTCCTTATTGTGCTGCTGTCATAGTCAAATTGCTAAAGTGGAAAGCAAAAGTTTCCATCATGATTATTATGTCACATTTATTAGAATTATTCTATTGTCAAGACGGTGTACTGCTTAATGTATACACTTTGTAAATGTGGACAAAGCCAACCTTGAGAACACGTAGCTTGGCTTTCTCCATGACTGAGGCCTGTTTGTCAGGTTTATCCTTTAAGGCAGACTGAAGCAGGAGCTCAAATGTGTGCACAGCATTCTCCATCAACTAAAAAGAGTGGAAGAAACAACAGGCATGCCACAGTTCATTTATATTCCCTTGACCTGTAGAGGGAACCAAAGTTCATGACAAGATGAGGCAATGCTCTCCATTGACTTCATTTTTGGTGGAGCAGTCTATATGACATATATGATTCCAGTAGTAATTTATATCCACTACTAAGGTCTGGAAAAGATTTGAAAAGATTTATGCAATTACACTTGAGTCAGAAGGCCAGATGAACTATTACATAAAGCATCTAAAAGCCCCACCAAGTCTACCAACGCCCAGTCACTCTAAAAGCTGCAGATGACGCCCACCTGCTGCATTTGACTCTGGGTGCAGTGAACTACTCGTGTCGAGTTGGAGAACGTGAAGCGGTTGCGGAGTTCCTGGAGCTGTTCCTTCAGGACGCTCACATGCTGGTAACAGTCCTCCATCCGGTCACGACCCAGCTGCTGCAAAGCCTACAAGCGGACAGGCATGACTCATGAGAACTCAAGGGTGTCTGAGTTCAGATGATCGTTATTCCAACATGATCTAATCTCGTCAGCTCTGCTGTCCAACACTTCACTTTGCTCTCAAAGGAAAAAATGACCTGATTTGCTTCAAGTGTTGTGCAATGTAGCCTTGGCTACATGTTGAAATCATCAGATAAATATTAATTTTAAGCACTTGTGCCAGAGTGTTGTATTATTTGTAAATGTTCTGCACTCTCTTACGCTCTGAAGTTCCTCTGTGACTCCCCCCTGAGGGAAATCCTTGCAGATTCGGGTCAGCTCGTCCTCCAACAGCAGCCTCACGGTCTGGAAGCCTGCACTGATCGGACCCATCAGCTCCTCCAGGATTGAGGTCAGGTATGGAGCCACGCTCTCTGAACAGTATTTCATGGCTGGCTCTGATACAAGAGCTTAACACAGACAGAACGTGAGTCAAAATGGTGCAGTACAGCACAGAAAATATATTTGCTATGTCTCACTTACTGCATTTACAGGCATAAGAATATTTCAGTATATTAATCAAATTTGAGTTATATTTAATTTAGTAAACGTCATGCAACCTGACTGCCTCAATGTAATATAATTCAATACTCTATTTGAAGTTGACCATATGCTTACATTGCCACTGGCGGCTATTAAACGAGATTTGATCATGGTAATGAAGTCTGAGTTCATTCGTTGAGTAATTTAGCAAAAATATTACTAATTTAACAAAATTGTAATGTAGTTACCACTCACAAGTTTGTTTTAAACATATTATTCATGACATCAAAAAGAATAAGTAGCATATAAAGGAGAATATTATTCAATAAAATTTATAAATAATAAAGCAATGATATTATTCCACCTAAAGTGTGCTTTCACTTGAAATACATAGAGATAATATGTTTTTTGTGGTTATAATTATTTATGACAGTCAAAAGTTTGGAGTTGGTAAGATTCTTTGAATAAATAAATCAAGGCTGCATTTATTTGCTCAACAAAACAGTAATACTGCAAAATATAATTAAAATGTAAAATATCTGTTTTCTATTTAAATGTATATAAAATTGGTCATTTATTCCTGTGATGGCAAAGCTGAATTTTCAGCAGTCATTAGGTGCGTTCGACTTCATGCGGCGCCGCGCAAACCGATCGGCGGCTGACTTGAAGCAGTGCATGTCGGTTAGAAATTTAGTCCGACTTGAACCGGCGCCGAAGCCACGTCACTGTCACGTGTGGCATCAAAGTACCGCGATAGCGTTTTGAGAGCAGCCGGCTGACTCAGCTGGCGCAGCTTTTTCAGAGCGACTGCAGGAGTGCTGATGACGACACAGCTGTTTCACGATTGGCCAAATTCACCACATGACAACAATGACGTGTGTTTCTAACATCTTCAAATCCAATACTGCTCATAAATCTGTGTTTTTAGAACAGTAAAAGCTTTTTTTGTTATATTGAGTCACGTTTATCATGAAAGCATATATACCCCCACTTTATTAGTATTTAAATAGTATATATTTACGTTGAACTTTATTCTTGAACAGATGGCGCTGTATTAAGCAGTATATAAAAAGTGTTCCTTTCAGTCAGTCACTCTCGACGTCACGTCGGATGACCGACGAATTGGGATCTCGCTTAGAGAGACCAATCTACTTCGAGTGTAAACTAAACGAGCCAATGCACATTGGCATGCGATTATTGCATCCAGCTGCTGCTGATCACAGCGTGAGTATAAGTAGGCAGCAGATGCAGCACATATTCAGGTTTTCGCTGAGGAGCCGAGCCGGTGACCCAGCCGCTCAGCGGTGGTACAG
>NW_015655401.1:1745398-1784450 GCF_001515625.1 Sinocyclocheilus rhinocerous
AGAAATCATTCTAATAGGGTGTTTGCACATGACGGGCGAAATGCAGCTGGAGGGCAGGAAGTGATTTTTCTCTCCATAGGAATCACTAGCAGAAACTCAAAATGCCAGTGTTTTGCGTTGTTTATGGATGCTTAAATTGGCCAAACCGAGAAACCACAAGGAGCTTTTATCGTGTACGAAAATGTGTTGTTCATAAGTGGGGAAAAGTCAAGAATTTGATTGAAAAACGCAGGAAAAAGTGGCTGGAAAACCTGTGTCTGCGGTCTGCGGTGTGATAATGCTTGTGCGTGCAAATGGTTATTATAGGATATAATAATATATTAAGATATTTATAAAGATATAAATAGATTGGGCTGCCACCTCTCACGCATTGTGACAGTCAGAATTTACTCGGTGCTAAACGCCACACGTAGACACATAAATAAGATATTATTTGCAGTTCAGAGAGCGTCACTGATTATAAAGAAACATCGTGAGATTGCGATCAATTGAAGTGAGTGACAGCTTTTTAGTGATTATATGGAAGCGCTATTTGCTCGCTTTCTAGGCAGGCTATAATCAATTCAGAATTTGAATAAAAGTTTTGTTTTAGGTGCTGCTAACAGGACCAACAGCCACATACCCTGTACATGCAGCAAAGTTTCAGGAGTGACTGAAAAAGAACGGATGAGATACAGTAAAGTCGGTAATGTAGGCTACTGTTTTAAGCATGGTGCATTTATATATATATATATATATATATATATATATAGCGCTTTCATTACATTGCTGCACACCCAACGCCCTTACAATCGTATGAGAGGATCTCTCTTCAACCACCACGCTATTACAAGAGAAAGTAAAACAACTTTTATTTAAATTCTGAATCGATTATAGCCTGCCTAGAAAGCGAGCAAATAGCGCTTTCATCTAACGTTAATCACTAAAAAGCTGTCACTCACTTCAATTTATCGCAATCTCACGATTCCATGAACTGCAAACAATATCTTATTTACATCGTGTTTACATGTGTGGCGTTTAGCATTCAGTGAATTCTGACAGTGTCACCCTGTATCTATTTATATATTTCTTTATTAATATTTTAATATATTATTATCTTATATTAACCATTTGCACACACGAGCATTATCCGGCTTCGCTCCTCCATACCGCAGACGCAGGTTTACAAGCCACTTTTTCCAGCGTTTTTCATTCAGATTCTTGAATTTTCCCCCCGTATGAGCAACACATTTTTGTACACAATAAAAGCTCCTTGTGGTTTCTCGGTTTGTCCGATTTGAGCATCCATAAACAACGCAAAACACAGGCATTTGGAGTTTCTGCTAGTGATTTCTATTGAGAAAAATCACTTCCTGACCTCCAGCTGCATTTCGCGCGTCATCAGAATCACGTGATTGCAAACAACCTATATGCTGATTTGCTGCTCAAGAAAAATGTATTATTATGGATGCTAAAAACAGTTGTGCTGCTTAATATATTTTTGTGGAAAGCATTATTATTTTTTAAGGATTCTTTGATAAATAGAAAGTTCAAAAGAACAGTATTTATTTAAAATATAAATCTTTTGTAACATTGCTGAAAAAAGCATTAATTTCTTTAAAAAATAAATAAATAAATAACTGCCGACCCCAAACTTTTGAACGGTAATGTATATAAACACACAACAGAAAGGAATTAACCATGGTATATAAGGCTGATAGGCTGTATAGACAGTCTGCTCATACCTTGCAGTTTAGTTTCCAGGAATGTTTGCGAGTTGTTGATCTGGTCCATGTCTGAGCGAATGAGCGCCTCCTGCTGTTTGGAGGCTTCTCTGCACTCATTTTTCAAACTCTCCAAACCTTCTCGCATTTGCTCATGTACAAGATCGTAGGTCGCTTCCACAGTCTAACCACGCAAGGAAAAAATAGAAAACACATTCACACCGTAAATATGGCCATCATAAACCCACTTCATCATGAACATAGAGCTGCCTTTGTCTACATGTTGCCTAATAGCTAATAGTCCCTTTATAGAACCTCTTCCAACTGGCACAGGCCATGAAAGACAATTATTTTTCGTGGTATAAAACTTTTATTGTTTTGGATAGTGTGGAGGTCAGATAAACGATTAATTTATTTAATATGGTCATACAGAATGGACCAGCAAAAATGTTGCCTGAGTGTGACATTCAACACATAGCGTGTCAAAGTTCTAAGAATAGACGCGAGGAGCAGAGGCTGATCTCACTGACCACAAACCACACCCTCTTCCTCTCCGGCTTCTTTCCCTTCAGCTTGGGCAACAGCTCTGTCTGCAGTGATGGCAGCAGCTCCTCCATCACTAGGTTAGCCAGCACCTGCAGATAGGCAGAGGGAGTCACTACTGAAGCCCACGGCAGCTGTAATGATACCAGACTGAGTCAAGACACAAAACACCCACATGGCACCGACTCATGGAGGAACAGCAAAAGTGTTGAATCACTGAGTTGTTGTAATGTCATAGTAACGAAGCAGTCTGCAACAGACAGAATCACCGCACACACAGATGTGGCAGTTGAGTCCTGTGTGAATACTGAGCTGTATTGATCAGGCAAATAAAACGGTCTGTCAGTGACACGAAATAGGCTTTAAAAATTATTAAAACTTTTTCATTATTAATACACATAAATACTTGATTTGTAAAATTGTTTAACTGACCATAGTTTTTCTATGATGTAATATTTACTGTATATATTCTGTTTTATATTATACAATACCATTCAAAAGTTTGAGGTCAGTAAGTTTTTTAAAGGGGTCATATGATGCGATTTCAAGTTTTCCTTTCTCTTTGGAGTGTTACAAGCTCTTGGTGCATAAAGAAGATCTGTAAAGTTGCAAAGACTAAAGTCTCAAATCCAAAGAGATATTCTTTATAAAAGTTAAGAGTCAGCCACACCTACCTAAAACATTTGTAATACGCTGATTTTTTGTGCTCAAGAAACATTTCTCATTATTAATAATGCTTAAGACAGTTGTGTGGCTTAATATTTTCTGAATGGTGGCGTAATTCATGTAACAACATGTTATTTATTTGTTAAGTAGATGTACAATAGGTACATCACCTCGTCATGTTTTTTTTGTGATAGTGACTAATTGTAAAATAGTTTATTTTATGTGTTTTCAGTTTCCTTACACAACAACACCTTCTCTGCCAAATTAGTGTTCAAAATTGGACCTAACAATAGTTGGAGGAAGGCAGAGGTGCTTCCTTAAGTAGCTACAGGACATCCTGTGAAAGACCCTGATGTGATCTCAAGATTTCATAACAGCAGGAGCTTTGGTATGAATTTTTGTAAGGAACAACATATCAATATTTTGTGGTACTTGCTAAGGCAGTTATGCAAGTGTTTTGCGAGTCAATGCAAAGTTTCTTGAGGGAACACATTAGTTAGGCGAGGGAACGCAAACGTTTTGCAAGTGCGTGCTAAGTTAAAGGTAGTGTTAGGAAGGTTACTTTGGAAAAGTATTAGGTTACAGATTACAAGATACCTTTTTCAACATTTAGTAAGTAGTGTAACTATTTCAATTCCTTAATTAAAGTAATGTAACTGATTACATTTGATTACTTTTCTAAGTTTCTAATGAATGTTTTCAACTGTTAACCATAGGCGGAGGGTGAACCAACTCCAGGGTAAGGCTAAAAGCAGCCAAATGTATTAAACATCATAAACCATATTTGTGCAGGGGCATTTTTTTCCAATTCAGTGCCATTTTTGCCCCAAGTCCCCGTGGCCAGCCTTACACGCGCTCCGCCTATGTTAATCAACTCTCAGACAAGTTGTAGCCTAAAGCTTTCAGCAGCAATGTGGAGTGATGTAACTGGAAGACGTGGTGCGCTGCAAATTTGAAGAGAATCAATCAAAAGCATTAGAATAGCATCGCTTTAACAAACGGCCCTTAATGCAGTGTTGCCAACTAATTTCCAGGAAAAGTTGCTATAGGAAGTTTGATTTGTTGCTAAAAGTTGCTAAATGACATTGCAATGTCATTGCATGGTAACGTCATCATGTAATCACAACGAAAAATTGTCACTGCATCAAAACTCAGCAACAAATATATTTTAGATATGTTAATTTAGATTTGCTCGTAATCTAATATAATTGCATAACATTAAAATATAAATAACCATTTTTAAATACAACATTAAATTATTGAACACTTACACAAGTTTTTTATTAGCTAGTAAACTATACATTCTGAACAATTATAGTTTTAAGCAGTTTATTAGTAGTTAGTATGCTACACAAGAAGAGTCTGTAAAAATAGGGCACAATATCATGTATTGATTTTTCACAGGTTGTTTTTTATTTTTATTTTTTACCTGCATTTTAAATTACATATTATATTTTGCGTTTTGGGTTACAGGGTTAATTGATAAAGGATAATATCCTGGAAAATTACTAGTGCCTTTTCCGTTTTTCTAGATATTTTTCTTACATATACTAACTGATCAACAATCGCAGGTACAAGCTACTAACTGTAACGGTTGTGCTGTCTAACTAAGTGCACGACGAAGGAGTAACTTCAATAAACAGTCTTTTAATTATAATCCACAGAGAGAACACATGAAATTTAGGAGCTGGGGTAACACAACACTTAGACACAAATAATAGCAGACAAAGGAACCAGGGAGAACACAGGACTTAAATGAACAGAGACAAACAAGATAATTAATAAACACAAGTGGAAATGAAAGAACTAATCAGAACACAGGAAAACTGGGTCACAGGCAGGTAGAACAGGAAAACACAATGAAAACAGACTAGACATGTTACACTAACAAGGTTTATCACAAATGAACAATTAATTCAATTATTATTATTAAATTGAACAATTGCAAATAACAGCAAACTTAATTCACATGGTGTGTGTACTTCTAGGCATTTTTGGTTTCCTCTTTTTGTGTTATTTAGATGGAAAATGTCTGCCTTTTTATTGTTTGAGCCACTTATCAAAAGTTGCTAAACAAATTTTAAAAATAGCTAAATTTGTTGCTAGGTGCTTTTGTAAGAAAAAGTTGCTAGGGTAGTCTGAAAAGTTGCTAAATTTAGCAACAAAATTGCTAAGTTGGCCACACTGGGTCGATTTGTTGCTAAATGACGTTGTGATGTCATTGCGCGATGACGTCATCACGTAATCACAACGCAAAATTGTGTCACTGCATCAAATCTCAGCAAAAAATATATTTTGTATATGTTCATTTTGATTTGTTAAAAAAATTGTTCGTAAAATAATATAAATGCATTATATAATAATATGAAAATATAAATAACTGTATTTTTAAATACAACATTGAATTATTGAACACTTACACATTTTTGAACAATTAAAATTTTTTTTATTAGCTAGTAAACTTGTAAAACTACACACTCTGAACAATTATACTTTTAAGCAGTGTATGCATAGAGGACCTACAATAATGTACAGTATTTGAAAAATAATGTGTTTTTTGAACATTAAAGCATGTCAACATATTCTGTTACACCAAATACACAAAATAATGATCTTTAAAATAGCATCATATGACCCCTTTAATACGAAGGAATTTTCACAGGTTTTTTACCGGCATTTTAAATTACGCATTGTATTTTGTGTTACAACAGATAATGGATAACGGATAATGTCCTGGAAAATTACTAGTACCCTTTCCATTTTTTTTAGATATTTTTCTTGCAGTGTACTAACTGAACAACAGCAGATACAAGCTACTAACAAGGTGTATCACAATAGGTGTGTTCGTCTTGAAGCGGCGCTGCGCAGATCGATCGGTGTTTGACATCAAAGCACCGCGAGAGCAATTAGAAAGCATGCAGATCCGTCAAATTATTGTTGAACAATTGTAAATTGCAGATAACTTAATTCACATGATCTCTGTACTGCTAGGCATCTTTGGTTTCCTCTTTTTGTGTAATTTAGATGGAAAATGTGTGCTTTTTTTATCGTTTGAATCACTTATAAAAAGTTGCTAAAAGTTGCCAAATAAATTTAAAAAATAGCCAAATTTGTTGCTAGGTGCTTTTGGAAGAAAAAGTTGCGTAATCTGAAAAGTTGCTAAATCTAGCATCAAAATTGCTAAATTGGCAACAATGCCTTAATGGCAGGAGGCTTCATGCACATAAAAAACAGGCAAAGCAACAAATTAATTCAACATATCCTAGCTTTTTACAGAAAATATTCAGATGTAACCCCCTTTGTAATCGTTAACATTTTCTTAAGTAACTGTAATTCAATTACACATTTTTTTCTCAGTAACTGTAACTGATTACAGTTACATTTATTTTGTAATTAAATTACGTAACCGTTTTTGTGTGTTTGAAGAGCGGAGAAGAGTCTTAGCTTTTGAAGTCTAGTTGTAGCCATATACTAATTACTAATTTATGCATTTAGCAGACGCTTTTATCCAAAGCGACTTACAGTGCATTCAGGCTATACATTTTTTACCAGTATGTGTGTTCCCTGGGAATTGAACCCACGACCTTTTGCACTGCTAACGCAATGATCTACCACTGAGCCATGAGTACCACTGAACTCATATACTTCTATACCATATACTTTTGTAGCCTACGTTTTAAATATCCTGTGCACATAGCGCTTCATCGTTTCATGATATTTTGGCCAAGTGTATTAAACGACAAGAAAAACTATAGCACCCATATAGCTACAATAAAGTTATAACCTGTAAGTTGATGAAATCGTTTAATGCGATGCACTTGCTGCCTCAGATACAGCTGTTCTAATGACAGACAAAACACAGACTTCCGTCATTCGCTGGTCAAAAACTAACTCCATTTGATCTTGATTTTCATAAAATGTTAAGTGCAAGTGTCTGATAAAGCCACAATACCAACTCTGATGACGTTTAAACGTTATCCCTTTCTATCTTTTTTTCCTATATTTCTGTGCTTAATGTTGTGCCGTTGGATTTTTTATTTATCAAAACTGTGACCCCCACCCCCCACCGCCATACCCTATGGTTTTGTGAAACGCCGCCACTGCGTAACGCCATTACATGTGATTAGTTACTCCCCAACACTGGTTAAAGAGACATGGTGTTGTAAAAATCTGAGATAGGAGAAACAAATATATTTCAATGCTTTTGTGTTCACAAAACTTTTGAGTTCCTTGCTTTTGCTTCAAAACAACGACAATGACAAATTTAATGAGCAAACAAAAGTTTTGTGAGCGAGTACTAAGTTTCTTAGGGGAACGCAAAAATATTGAAATAACATTTTTCCTCCTGTCTTATTTTTTCCTATGACCATGTCCTGCTGTAGTATCTACTTATTAAACAAGTTATTAAATGTACATTTTTAAATTATTCATTTAAATAATTCTGCCTATTAATCATGTATCTATCATATTTAAATGTTTTTACATGATTTATAAAAACTATCCTCATAAAATATAAGCAGGCATTTAAAACTTTCAGTCAAGCATGAAATGACAGTCCATTGAGCCACATATGGGATGTTATCAGCATGACACTCCTAAATCCCTGTCCACACTCAGCCTTTGACTCCACCAGCCTGCTGACCACAGTATGATGCCTGCATTAATCACAGCGCATTACTCAGGCTCTCTGTGGCCACTACATCATGACTCATCTGATTCATTCAAAAGAAGTGGACTCTGCTTTTCTGGAAACTCATTCAAAACATGCTTGTGAGTAATATGGAGACCAGGAGGCCCACCTGACAGTCAGTGCCCACCAGCATATCCCATGATTCATAGTGACCCTTCTCCTGCCTGTAGAAGTGAATGGCCTTTAGGAAAGCCTGCACCTCACATTCCATACTCTTCAGATAATCTGCAGAGACATAACAGAGAGAAGAGAATAGTTCTGTCAGATTAATCGATTGTGTAATATAGAATCATGTGAGCAACTTCTCTTTTCTGGTTCCAGAAAAAAGGAAAAAGACCAAGACAGAAATTATTTGGAAATGGCAAATAAGATGAAAGGCTTTTGCGCATTACTTAAATGAGTGAAAACTGAGAAACCCATCACCCTAAATGACTTGTACTGTTAAATAAGGAAGAAATAAACAATCTAACATTCAGTGTTGAGGATTAACTAACTAAATGTTGCAACTAATGCAATACGTTTTCAGTAGTGTGACAGTATCTTACCTATTAAAAAACTATATACAGTGGGTACGGAAAGTATTCAGACCCCCTTAAATTTTTCACTCTTTGTTATAAAATAATAAAATTAATATTAAAACGAAATATAAAATTAAATATTTGAAGGCTGCTCTTTCTTACTTTTTTATTTTATTTTAAGCTGTTTTTAGTGTATATCTAGCCATTCCATAATCATAACCATAATCAAGTTTCAAGTAAAACTTTTTTCTTAATAAATAAATAGTTTTAGATTATTATATAAATTATATATTATTTTTTAACATATTTTAAGATATTGTCTTCAGATAATCAGATAACCCTTAACCCCAAGTAAACGGTAACACTTTAGAATAAGGAACACATATTCACTATTAATTAAGATTTTTCCCTCAATAAACTCCTTATTTGCTGCTTATTAATAGTTAGTATGATAGTTGTAAAGTTTAGGTGTTTGGTAGGATTAAGAGATCTAAATTATGGACGGTCATGCAAAATAAGTTATCTGATTATCTGAAGATATGTGCTTTATAAGTACTAATAAACAGCCAATATGCTAGTAATATGAATGCTAATAAGCAGCTAGTTAATAGTGAGAATTGGTCCTTAAAATAAAGTGTTACCAAGTCAACTTTGGTGTGTATCTCATCCCAAACATGAATGATACCTTAAATTGTGAGGCTTATTTTGAAGTCTTTTAGAATCTGACTTTCAACTTACAATAGCAGACGAAAGCAGAATACAGTTACTTTTAATGTAAAAATAGTCTTTACAACAGTTTGATTTTGCTCTGTGTAGGTGGTTATCTCTTCTCTCTCCCAGTACATGAAACATGAAGGTGTGAAAGTGGAGTCTTTTGCAGTTGTGTGACGAAGTAGAAGATTATTGCACACATGATGCTCTGCAGAGGCAGTGTAACCGCTAAGCAGCAAGTACGCAGGAAGAGAGCATTGCAATTCTGAATATTATTAGTGTATCACCATGACCACCACAGAAAAACAGTAGTAAACTGATGCAAGAGCAGAGGCTGCAACATGCAGCTTGAGGTATCCTCTCATCAGCCTCGCTACCGTGTTGATGGTGGGTGTACAGAGAATTAGTCAGAACGGATTCAAGAAGTACTTTCAAATTGAGCAAACAGAAATTCTGTAGGAATTAAATCTTTCCCCTTGGGGTATAAATGACAAATATGATCATAGACCACAAATGCAAAGTCAAAAGTGCACTCTGAGACCGAGGCAGTGCTGATCTGGTACCTTGGTTCTGATGCCGAATGCAGTCGTTCAGGATTGAGACGAAGCGGGCCCGCTTCTCCTCCTGCTGGAAACAGAAGTACGAGTCTCGTCTGTAAGGCAGACTCAGGTACACAGGAAGTGGACCGGGAACCGCCACCACAGGAACGGAGGGCTCTTCCTTGGAACCTGAACAACACACAAACACTCATTCCAACCAGAAGAGAGAGATCAGGATGACAGAACCAGACAAACACTCACCATTAGGATCAGGAAAGGCCTTGTCTACGACGGCAGTGTATTTCTCCTCTGAGGTCAACACAGTGCCCCCTGTTGGCAGGTGTTTGTGGCGGGCAGGGGTTCCCTTTGTATATGACTGGATGCATGAAATATTACAACATCATGAGAACGTTCTGTCAGAAAAAGTGCCTTTTATGTGAAAAAATGATCAAAGATAACTTTTAACCTCCTGGCTATCATGTAACTCCAGGCTATAGTCAGCACGGACCACAACAAATCTCTCTCTCCACTTTTTGTTGTCATCAAAGTAAAGCACATTGTCCTTGTACAGGACCTCTGAGGCCTGCAGAGGCTCCTAGAAGTGAAACATACTAGTGTCAGTGAGAGTAAATAATGTAAGTGAGAGTGCAATAAAATCATTGATGTTGTCAGTGTAAGACAGTTATGCTTTCACCTTCTGTTTGAGGAGCTGGGCCTGTCCTGCTCTATGCTGCTCCACCTCATCCTTCAGATGGCAAAAGAAGGCGATACAGCTTTGTCTTCTGTAATGAGGACTAAAGTTCTTCAGCTCAGCCTCTGTCCGGCCTGCACACACATGAAAGATCAGATTGCCCTTGTGAAAAAGAAGTGTGCTTAATTGTATTGAATGTGCACTTGTGATGTACCTAAGATCTTAAAAGTATATTTTAAAAAGCTGTACTTGCAAATAACACATTAATGAAATAAAAGGCCACTTAAATACTTAAAGGGATAGTTCACCCAAAAATGAAAATTGGCCCATGATTTACTCACCCTCAAGTCATTTATTTTATAAATGTATACGTATTTCCACAGTCGAAAAGCTGATTGATCAATTACATGACACATGATACGGATAAGTTGTGTTATATCTTTCAAAATACCTTCCGATGTTCATTCATGTTTATTTGGTGCTATAAGTACTAGTAAAATAGAAGAGATGACTAGTTCACGCTCTGCCAATTCACAGTGATCTGTCATGCCACATTAAAGAGCGCCAAAATGGTATTTATTGTTTGAATCATTTTCAATCCAAGACATTGTTTCATATCAAAAATAACAAACAATTTATTGGATGGGAGGTGTGCTGCAATGTTCTGTTCATTCATTAACTGAAAAGAGCATAAACCAAAAGATCGATTCATCTGCTTTGTGTGGTGTTAAACACAAGTGGTGATGCACAGACTGTCTGTTCTCTTCATAATTAAATGCATAATCTAGCCTATGTGCTTGTGTAAGTTCATGATTAAAAATGAAAAGGTGAACAAAAACAAAAGCTGTTTAATGTCTTATTAAGATATGTAAATTAAAATGACAGGTAATAATAGATTATGAAGGAATTTTTACAACCCTGTCAGTCAAAATGATTGACCAATGCTAAATTCTATCCCAACCTCTGACTTAAAAAGTTAACTTCTTATGACTGGTTATTAACACCCTTCAGTACACTTTTAAAAAGTTCACTTTGTAATTTCTTTTCTGTACATTGTGCTTTAATAATCTTTTGTTGTACTATTGTTGTAACTATTTTTGAGCTGTAGTGTGTTATCTGATATTTACATTTAATACACTGAATGACTTGTGGTTACACTTTATTTTAAGGTGTCCTTGTTATAGTGTAATTATACATTTAAGTGCTGAGTAATATTAATTAACTACATGTACTTACTATATGGTTAGGGTTAGGATTAGGGTTTGGCTTAGGGTTACTTGCATGTAATTATGCATAATTAACTGTTATTATAATAGTAAGTACATGTAACATGTAAAGTGTTACCACATATTTTTTTAAATATAATAAACTGTAACTTTCTCATAAAAAATGTGTAATTACAAATATATTTAAATTTGGTACAGAGGTGTAGTCAAGACCAGACCTTCCAAATCCAAGAACAATGACTGAACCCCTCGAGACCCAGATCCAGACCAAGACTAGACCCATCGAGATCCAGACCAAGACTAGACCCTTCAAGACCCAGATCCAGACAAGACTTGACACTTCAGGAACCAGATCCAGACCAAGACTAGACTCCTTGAGATCCAGACCAAGACTAGACCAGTCAAGATCCAAATCCAGACCAAGACTAGACTCTTTAAGACCCCGATCCAGACAAGACTTGACACTTCAGGAACCAGATCCAGACCAAGACTAGACTCCTCGAGATCCAGACCAAGACTAGACTCTTTAAGACCCAGATCCAGACAAGACTTGACACTTCAGGAACCAGATCCAGACCAAGACTAGACTCCTCGAGATCCAGACCAAGACTAGACCAGTCAAGATCCAAATCCAGACCAAGACTAGACTCTTTAAGACTCAGATCAAGATCAAGATTAGACCCCTCGAGACCCAGATCCAGACCGGGACTAGACCCTTCAAGACCCAGATCCAGTCCAAAACTAAATTTGAATAAACCAAGATACTGAATTTATTGCAGAATTTATTTATAGTGTTTAACAGTTGTTTTAACACCTTTAATTTATTCACCTTTAATTTAATTTATTGTGAACATCATACTAGCATACTATTCTGAATATTTCTGCCATATTTTTATGAATATTAATTGTAGTACATATTATGCCAAATTCAGCTATAGCTTGTTGAAGAATGCATTACTCGGAATGTGTGATATGACCAAAATACAATATAAGAAATTTTACTGTAATAATACATATCACAATATCTACAGTCTTGAAGGGTGTCAAATTAATGCAGTGAGATCATGCATCTTATTGTTCCTGACACTTGAGGGAAGAGAAGGTCTGTGACTCATTCCTAAAGACTGAGCCATCTTTACCACTTCACTGCACTGCCAAAATGACATGGCACAGAGCGCAGGCCTGAGTCCATTGCAGCATTATTCCACTGAGCAACCTAAATTCAAAACAGTATTTGCAACAGCTCTTGGGCTTGGATCCCAGTTTCCAAGCTTTTAAAGGAAAATATCTTTTGACTTTCCTTGGAAAAACATTTTTCTGCCAAGGAGTAAACAGTATAGAATTCTGATTGTCTGGATGAATCCACTGGCAGCGGCTACATAATATGTAATTTACAGGGCAAATTAGACATGCTATATTAACCATTACCACTGCTTTGCAAAACAGTGTCCAAGACAATTTAGAAAATGACAGAATACTACTGACTTGTGGCCCAGCTATGGTCACCATAATGATTCTGATCATACAATTGATTTGGGATTACAAAAAGGGATGTTGTGGAGTCTAGATTCAATGTGAGCCTGATATATCAACTTATGTTAGACCGCAGGAAAATGCAATTCTAATGTTGAAAATTTACCTGAATGATATTTTGCCAATGTAAACAAGTAACCATCACTGATCTCATCTGCTAAAACTTGTTGGCATCTTGTCATCATCATGTGGAGTTGTGTGAGAAAGTAACAGAAATCATTAGTCACGGATAATCTTCCCTGTTCATTTGAACCATTTGATCCAGTTCAAAAATTGGACTGAACGATTTATTCATAAATAAATTGTCATAAATCCCACTTCAGTTCGGCTGACTGACTCAATGATCTGATCTGATTAAAGTCTCTCTGTTCCTCACATAAATCTCTCATAAAATAAAATAAAAAGATGATACACATTCTGTCTTTCTTGGAGTGACAATTCCTGGGTTAAAAGGGAGCAAAGTTGAATATGAAATTATACAAACACAATAATCGATTCTCATCACCCACTAGCATATAAAGTAGAAATACAAAAACGACAAGGAAAGACAAGCAAAAAAAAAAAAAAAAAACTGAATACTTTAAGCCATCATCTTTAAAAAATTGAATGAACACAATATATTGTTTACATCTCAAAATAAGCAATAGGCAAGCTACATCAAAACACAAACATCAATGTAACAGAGACAAAACAAGCTTACATTTAATACGGCAAAATAACCTCTACTAACACTACAACTGTTGCTCATTTCTTATTGCATCACAGTGTCACACTTCAAATGTGAGAAATCTCCATCTTCAGAAAACGGATTGTAACTTCTTGAAACATCTTGAACAAAAGGAAAATCAAAATCAGTTATTTTAAAATAGAAATTCTGACAGTTTGCTTATTTGAGGCAGATTTCTTTCCTTCTTGTAACCCCACCCCCTCCTCTTAAGGGAGTTTTCCTTGTTATTAGAGTATTAGATTTCAGGGACTTTCAGGGGTAAAGCTGTTTTTAAAGATGCTGTACGAATAAAATTGGATTGACTTGAGCTGAATTGAATTAAGTGAGTTAGAGAACAGACAGCTGCTCTGAGGAGGGCAAAGACATGAAAGAGTGGTTTCCTGTGAGGACACACACACCACAAATACACACCACACAAACACACACTTGTGATAAGAGCACAACCGTTGTAAATACTGGACAACTCAGCAAATTCTTTCTAAAAGATACAGAAACTATGAAACAACTCTTACCAGGTTCACAACAGTAGCACTGACAGTCAGTACTAATAGTAATGCAACATTGCACTCAGCATTTTGATATTGTACCACACTTGTCCAAATCCACTGAATTTTGAAGGTTTCAAGAATGATCACTATGTCAGTTATATCTTCTACAGGCTTAAACCATGAAGAGGTACAGTACAAGAGGGCAAAAGTGCATCCAAATGAGGACATATCTACTACACATCCCAGGAAGTTTTTTATGGAAAAATTAACCTCTTGTAGCTTTTTAAGCTATCAAAAATACACAGAGTCAAGATTGCTGCATGCCCAGAACAGTCATATTTTTAATTTTTTTTATATGCGTCGTAACTATGCACTAACAAAACTCTCTAACTCTTATAGGGGACGTGTCAAATATGCATGTGTGTGTATGTCGGTGATGTGTGAATTATGTGTGAATTATGGATCAGTGATGTGTGTGGGTTGCTTGTATCTGCCCCTACACTCTGCAGATTTCTGAATACACACAGTGCTTATGTTTGTCCTCAGCATCCTTTCATCTGGACTGAGATTTCAAACAGCTGCTAGTGATAGTGGAATCTCTGTATGGCAGTGGGCCTTTCTTGGTTATTGGTATAGTTAAATATAATTTGTGCCTATTACAGGTCCAATGTAATTGCAGGATGTATTGATGCAGATAAATCCTCAACTCTCAAGAAAACAGAGAGAAAAAGATGAATCATTTATTGTAGTATATATATATAGGCTACTGTATATGCAAACACTTTATATGCTACTTTTGAACAGTAGTATATATACTGTTATATACTATATATGTAATGTAAATGTTTTTAACATAAGTCACTTATGCTCACTAAGGTTACATTAATTTGATCAAAAATATGATTCAACAGTAATATTGTGTAATATTACTAAGTGGTATGTGTTATTTGTGAAGTGAGGTCATTTCCTGCAAACCCAAGGGCTGCTAACTTTTGAGGCAGCTGTGAAATCAACGGAAGGTTTAAAAGGGGTCATATGACGTTGCTAAAAAAAAAAACATTATTTGGTGTATTTGGTGTAATGCAATGTGTTCACGCAGTTTAAGGTAAAAAAAACACACGTTATTTTCCACATACTGTATATTAATGTTTCTCCTCTATGCCCCGCCTTTCTGAAATGCGTAGATTTTTACAAAGCTCATCGTTCTGAAAAGCGTGGTGTGCTCTGATTGGCCAGCTATCCAGTGCGTTGTGATTGGTTGAATACCTGCACACACTCGAATATTTGATCAAAAATAAAATAAAAACGGTTTAATATTGTTTAATATTATTGAAAGTTTAATACATTTTAAAATGTTATTAATATATTCATGCCAAAGCTGAATTTTCAGCATCATTACTTCAGTCTTCAGTATCACATGATCCTTCAGAAATCATTCTAATGTGTTGATTTGGTGATTAATAAACATTTCTTCTTTTCAGGATTTTTTTTGTTTTCATTTTATTCATTTTTTTTATTTTGATGAATAGAACGTTCAAAAGCAAATAATTTAATTGAAATGGAAATCTTTTGAAACATTATAAATGTCTTAAAGGGATAGTTCACCCAAAAATGAAAACTCTGTCATTAATTACTCACCCTCATGTCGTTCCAAACCTGTAAGACCTTCGTTCAACTTCATAACATTATGGTTGAACCACTGATGTCATATGGACTATTTTAACAATGTCCTTTTAACCTTTCTGGGCCATAAAACAGGGTCAGAAAGCTCTTGGATTTCATAAAAAACATCTTAATTTGTGTTCCGAAGATGAACGAAGGTCTTACAGGTTTGGAACGACATGAGGGTGAGTAATTAATGACAGAATTTTCATTTTTGGGTGAACTATCCCTTTAATGTCACTTTTGATCAATTTAATGGTTGCTGAACAAAAGTATTAATTTCTTGCAAGAAAAGAAAAAGAAAAACAATCTTACTGACACCAAACTATATATATATATCAATGTCAACATAGACAAACAACAGATAAGGGGGCAGATGGTCACTGATAAACAGCATTTGAAATGCATTGTGTCCAGTGATGAGTTAAGCAGATCTGTGGGTCTCCCTAGGCAATTCATAAATACAGAGTGTTTTCTCAACTGTTTTGCAGACTATTGCACATCTGTACTATAACTTTGGTCTTAAACTTCCTTCATCTCCCCACACACACACACAGAGTTTTAAAAGCAGAGTTTTTAAATAGCCCCCGTCTCCAGTTTCGCCCCTGATCACTGGTATCCTGACAGAGAATGGTGTCTGGGACTTTAGTTTTGTTGTTTTATATGTCCCTTATCCTTTGCTGTACATATGTGTGTTCCCTTGATGCAGGAAAGAGGAGGGTGATAGAAAGATGTGAAATCCCTTAAAGACAACACAAACTATGATTCTGAAAAAACATATCAAACACACAATCATGCCACCCAAAGCTTAGTGAAAAAAGGAACAAAGCATCTACATGGTATGTGTTATTTGTGAAGTGAGGTCATTTCCTGCTAACTGTGCTGCTATCTTCCGTGGCAGCTGTGAAATCAAGCGAAAGGTTCAATACAAACGTTACACCTCAGCTGAGGCCAAAGATTTAATCTACCATCTGAAACTGAAAATGGAAAGAATAGTGCTTTGCATTCCCTGTATATACAGTCCTCACAATGGGACTGGAAAAAGGTTTTTCTCTATGAACATATTTCAAAATGTCCTACATTTCATAGCTGACAGCATGAGATGCTGCCAAAACATGACATTT
This sequence comes from Sinocyclocheilus rhinocerous, assembly GCF_001515625.1. Classification (NCBI taxonomy): domain Eukaryota; kingdom Metazoa; phylum Chordata; class Actinopteri; order Cypriniformes; family Cyprinidae; genus Sinocyclocheilus; species Sinocyclocheilus rhinocerous. The sequence continues at coordinate 1,762,220 of NW_015655401.1, forward strand.
ATGAAGTGGAACAACCAACAGATAAAAATGACAGTACGATGCAGAATTTATAAGTAAATTGAGTGTTTGCATTGAACTGCTGCTTTCTCTGTGCGATGAAACTACAACGTTTTTCAGTAAAAGTATCTCTGAAAGTTGAAAATATAATCCTAAGTAAAAGATGTAGGATATATTTCTAGCTCATTACTCTTAAAAAAATAAAGGTTCTTTATTGGCATTGATGGTTCCATGAAAAATCTTTAACATTAATGGAAACTTTCCATTTCACAAAAGGTTTTTAGTTGGAAAGGTTCTTTAGTTTATTATAGTTTTCTTTACACTATGATGTAAAATGGTCATTTTAAGAACTGATCACTGAAAAGTTCTTTGGGGAACCCAAAATGGTTCTTTGGCACTGCTGTGAAAACCCCCTTTTGGAACTTTTAGTTTTATAAGTGTGGCTCAAATACTGTAGCTTGCAATACAATTTCAGGCAGCCAACTAATTACGTTTTATTGTCTTGTTTTACGGCACTTTACAATGTTTTACAGGCGACACCACTTGTCTAACTCTTGTTGATGTTGACTTATAAGTCCAGTGGTTTGGATGGCCAGCTGAGAAGAGCCTGCTTTTCCCATCGCCTCTTGGCCTGCAGAAGAGATCTGTAGCCTGAAACGCCCAATGAGGGAGACAGGCAGCTCCATAACTAACATATCAGATAGGAATGCTCTCCTTCTCTCTCTCAGTTGTCCCTCCAGTCCAAACTGAAAAATTGCATGTGGTTCAGCAAATGTGAGAAGTTCTTGTAGGAGCTACATTATTCTGTCAGTGTGGGCTTATGAGGGAGGTTCTTTCGACCATTAATAGTTTTGAATCCAAACTGTAATGTGGCAAGCTGATCACTCAAGTAATACATACAAGTCTGAGGACACAGCGGAAATCTGGGATAGAAAATCTGATTTAAACAGAAATGTATGAAGTATTAGGATTCTGATGTAAAATGAAGAAGAAAATATTTATCTAAACAAATTTTAGATATTGGTCTTGTGACATTGGTCTTGTGAACTCCATTGTACAGCAGATGTTCTTCTGCTAAAGCTCAAGATGTTCTTTGGATCTTCTCAAATCATGTTGTAGAACATGATCATCAACTTTTAAACAAACTTGTGGAATTCATGCAGCTTAGGTGCTCAGAATGAAAATTCTGTCATTAATTATTCACCCTTATGTCGTTCCAAACCCGTAAGACCGAGAATATTTTCTGTGCACACAAAAAAAAAAAAAACGACTTTATTCATCAATTTCTTCTCTTCTGTGTCAGTATTCAATGCGTGTTCACAAGAGTACCACAACGCATACGTGTGATGCTGCTGACGCAGGAGCTGCGTTCTGACGTAGAAACCGGATGCTCTGCACCTTGTTTATAAGCAGAGGATTGCACACGTATGCGTCGATGTCCTTTCTACCTTTCTGGGCTTTGAACGTGGTTGCGTTGATGTCTATGCAGGGTCAGAAAGAAATATCTTATCAAAAATATCTTAATTTGAGTCTGAAGATGCACGGTCTTACGGGTTTGGAACGACATGAGGGTGAGTAATTAATGACAGAATTTCCATTTTCCTTTAAACTGCCTCTCAGTGTTGAGTTGTTTGGTTTGGGATGAGGTCCCAAAATGAAGCTCTTCTCATGCCTTTAAAATCCAACTGATTCACTGACTGATACTCTTCCCAACAGCATAAACACACCCAAAAACACATTTTCAAAACCTCTTAAACCTCTTGTTCCACACTGTATGCGCAATTTATGATTTTCACCTGGATGATAACACACTTTTATATTTAGACTGAAGGAAGGATCTGAGCCAAAATGCCATAAAAACATGGGTGGGCTCTTTTGACTTATAAGTAACCATCAATAAGAAGGACTAATAAATAACCACTTAGCCACAGCCTAAAAAACAGCCTATAGAACCAAGAATACCTTACCGACCACCAAGCAACATCCTAGCAAACACCCTAACAAACGCCTAACTCACTCTAGCAATGCCCTAGTAACACCCTAGCAAACACCTAGAATGCCCTAGCAACCACTTACAACACCTTACCAACCACCTAGCAAACACCCTTAAAACCACATGAAACACCCTAGCAACCATCTAGCAAACACCCAGAACAACCAGAGCAACCATAGCACCACCCAAACAAACATTGTACAGACTACCTAAAACACCCTAGCAACCACATAGAACACCTTACCATCCACCTAGCAACACCCTAGCAAACACCCAGAACAACCAGAGCAACCACCTAAAATACCACCCAAGCAAACATCATAGAGACCACCTAAAACACCCTAGCAACCACCTAGAACACCTTACCAACCACCTAGCAACACCCAAGTAAACACCCTTAAAAAACTCAAACACCCTAGTAACCAACTCAACTCTCTACATTGCGAGTAAATCACTGGCATATGCAACTAAACCATGTCCACTCCCCCTAGAGCCCCACTGCGAGCTTTAAGTGAAGGGTAAGTCGCAAAGAACATAATGATGTGTAGCTCAGTTAGAAGGCAGAACGGCATGTTTCATTCAAGCGCTCAAACAACTGCATCAGGAAAGTGGATCCAGATTGCAGATTTGCACAATTATTTTCTAATACCAGAGCAGAGAATTTTGTGTATTTTGGTGTAATGAAATGTGTTTATGTGGTTTAAGGTTAAAAAAACACATTATTTTCCAAATACTGTACATTATTGTTTCTCCTCTATGCCCCGCCTTTCTGAAACGCGTTGATTTTTACAAAGCTCATCGTTCTAAAAAAGTGAGGTGTGCTCTGATTGGCCAGCTATCCAGTGCATTGTGATTGAACGCTACTCTACACTGCTCAAAACTAGCGTTTGAATCATCAGTGACAAATTCTTTAAATATGAAAACATACTTACAGGCTGTAAGTCAGAACAGCCGGCATTGTAGTCTACTCTCCCAGGATCAGGAAACAGTCCTCCGTAAAATGCGCTGGACACATCTGAATATTTGAGTTGAACTGTTCTGGAACAGTGTTGTAAATACAACTTAACCACTGATTTCTAGTCGTGTCCTCTTTTGAAACACAGCGTCTCCACGAAATGGCAGCGGCGGCAGCAACAGTACTACAGCGAGAATCAAAGTTACGCCTTCTTTCTTAGCGTGAACATTTGGGCGGTGTTATGCAAATCTTCCCACACAGTGACGTAGACATGTGGGGGCATGTTTAAACAAGGCGTTTTAGGTAGGTGTGGACGAGTCTTAACTTTTAAATAGAATATTTCTTTGGGTTTGAGACTTTAGTCTTTGCAACTTTAGGGATCTTATCTATTCACGAACAGCTTGTAACACTCCAAAGAGAAAGGAAAACTTGAAATCGCATCATATGACCCCTTTAAAAAGGCAAGAGGACAAGGAACAGAGAATGATTGTGTCATCTGATTCCTTTTAGAAGAATTTGCCCAAGTTGAATAAGACACCTCAGCAAGGTGCCATAAAACTCAGTGGGCACAGATGGCGGCTTAAAACTGTGCTGAGAGCATCAGAATACAAGATATGCTTGAAGTAGTGCCGTCACTGAATGTGGACTGATAATCTTCTTATGGCATAGTCAGCTTCAAAAAAAAGAATTTTCTATGAAAATAATCTGAATATCAGTTCATGTGATGACTAAACAGCAACACAAACTGGATTCCAACTGCATTTCATCAGCATTACTTCACCTATTAATCTGGTGAACACAAGTCACACTCAAGTTTTAACAGTGGTATTATGCTAAATCTCTTTAGTATGTGACTAATAAATTAACTTTATTATAGGATGTAATTCTAGGTTATTAGGATGCCATTCTAAATGTAAAATTATCTGGTCAAATAAAATGATGCACTGATTTAACTGTTTTTTTTATATATTATAAGCTTATATCTTACAATTGAATTTTTTCTCAGAATTGCAAGTTTACATCTCACAATTTTGACTTTTTTCTTGTAACTCTGAGTTTACACCTCTCAATTCTGACTTTTTTCTCAAAATTATAAAAATTATTCTAAATTTATAAACTATGAATTAACTTTTTTTATGTGATGGCGAAAATAAACTTCCATATATATATATATATATATATATATATATATGGGTCACTTTATAGCATATGAAAGAGAGACCAGAGCACATCAGGCCCCTCTCAGCTAAATCAATCCTAGTTAGTGCCAAAAACCCATGACATCATTTAGGAGTTTAGTGGCGGAGGGAGTGGTGAATAGCGCATCATAATTAAGGACACATTCTGTGCAGCTTTTATATGCTGGAGCTGTTTAGATTTTTACCATCTTTTACGTCAGCCCACACCCCTGTACTGCTTTATGTCTATTCTTTATGTTTTCGTTTACATGACGACTGTTTAATGGCATGCAATTAACTGTTATGAGACAAAAAACAAATGTAATCAAACCATAGACAGCATTCTAACGACAGCACAAACCCTGGAGTGATCCTGGAGTCCTCATTTAAACTGTGTGTGTATACATTGGACAGCACTAGGCAAATACATGCCAGGGCCCAAAAACAAAAAAAGCCAAGAGGACGTGGCAAATAACTTGAGTTTTTGGAGCACAAGGGCGGTATTCACTCCAAGACTGAAGCCCTTTCTGTTTCAGTTTATAACCCAGACTCTTATTCTGCTAATAGTTTACTAGCTGAACCACACGAATGTGATGTCACAATGTCAGGTATTATAATTAGTGTGTCATTCTCCTTTGATCATAATATAATACATTTTATCTGTCCACTTGTATTAGGCGCCCTTAGTATCACTGCAACTGGGGACATTATAATTCCTATAACTACTATGTGCAATTTATTAAATTACACTCCCATGAAATGCACTTTTAAACTTATAAACCAAAGCTCCCATGCAAAGTACTTTAACTTATGCAGAATTTAGGCAATGCAACCTTTTTATCCAGCATTCATATTACTTTAAGTCAGCAAAAAAATGGGGGTAAATATTCAGCTGAAAAGACTGAACAATAAAGAGAAGTGAATGTTGGAATGAGTTTCCACTCTGGTCCAATACTTCCTGTTCACTGCTGGCCAGATGAAATAAGAGCAAAACAATCCCCATTATGCAGGAACAGCTGTGCTCCCCATCAGGGGAAGGAAACCCATTCTCTACAGTATATGCGCTCAGAATGTGTGACATTCCAGTGAAATCACATACACACTTCAGTGCATTCACAAAGGTAGTATATCAGTGATTCTGAGAGTGCTGCAAAGGAGCAGTGGAATGCATACCTGAATATGAATATGAAAAAAAAAGGAAATTGTGGTAATACTTACATTACTGTCTCCATGTCATACACATTAGAAGGTCCCACTTTATATTAACTTTCTTTAACTGCCACACTTAAATAAGTGTTAAAGGTACAATGTGTTTATTGTGTTTATGCTACAGTATATTGCAAAACACTTTTCAGGTGGGATACAGGTAAGATTAGGGAGAGGATTCATGGTATGGTTAGGTTTAATAGTGAGTTAAGGTAGAGTCAACAGTGTAATTATGTGATTACAGAGATGTAATAACATGCAGGTATTTTTAAATGTAAGTGCAATGTAAAAACATGTATAGGTATGTACACAATAAATGCATTGTATGTCATGCCATAGTAGTTCCTGACACTTATATATAAAGGGGGCCCTAAGTTACTAAATTTGCACCTATGGCTAAATAAAAATTTTTGCTTATATTTAATACAACTGTTGCTTATGTGATATTTCTTAAATATTAAAGGAACAGTTCAGCCAAAAATGAAAATTTGCTCAAATTTACTCACCTTCAGGCTAACCAAGATGTGGATTAGTTTATTTTCTTCATCGGAAAAGATATGAAGATATTTTGCATTACATCACTTGCTCACCAATGGATCCTCTGCAGTGAATGGGTGCCGTCAGAATGAGAGTTCAAACAGCTGATAAAAACATCACAATTATCCATAAGTAATGCACACAACCCCAGTCCATCAAATAACGTTTTGTGAAGTGAAAATCTTTTCTTGTTTTATAAGAAATAAATCTATCATTAAGGCGTTTTAACTGGAAACCATTGCTTCTGGCCAAAATACGAGTCCATAATATGAGTCCATCCACCAACATATATGTTTAGTACTGTTTTGGACTGTTTTCGCTTGTATATAGTGCTTGATCTGTGTATATTTCTTTCCTGATCCAAGACAACTTTTTTTCAGACAAGGCAACTTTTTCACTTGAGAATGCAATATTATGCTTAGAGGACTCGTATTTTAGCCAGATGCAACATTTTGATGTTAAAAACATTAATGATGTTAATGATGGATTTGTGTGTTACAGTTTTCCTCCTCACAAGACGTTGAACATTTGTAGACATGGTTTTATCAGCTGTTTGGACTCTCATTCTGACGGCACCCATTCACTGCAGAGGACCTACTGGTAAACAAGTGATGAAATTTCTCCAATTCTTTCCGCTGAAGAAACAAACTCCTCTACATCTTGGATAGCCTACATAAACTTTCAGGAAATTTCCATTTTTGGAAACTATTGTTTTATTTAACCTGTATCATTACAACAAGGTTGACAAAATGATAATAAAGTGCATGGTTCATTATTCAGTATTTGACGTGATGTGTAGCCAAGTATGGTGTCCCATGCTCAGAATATGTGCTCTGCATTTAACCCATCCAAGTGCACACATACAGCAGTGAGTAGCGAACATACACACACACACCCCCGGGAGCAGTGGAATCCATTTTTTTGTTGGGACGCCCGGGGAGCAGTTGGGGGTTCAGTGGGGTCTCACCTCAGTCATGGTATTGAAGGTGGGAGAGAGCGCTGTACATTCACTCCTCCCACCTACAATCCCTGCCAGTACAGAGACTCGAACCCCCCACCTTTGAGTTACAAGTCTGACTCTCTAACCATTAGGCCACAACTGCCCCATTTATTTATGTAAATGCACAGCAGAGTGACTATGTAAACAACATGGAAATATTAAACAGCTATTGCATGACGATCAGCTGCGGGTTGACTGATCATACGTGGGGTTAAAGGTGTGGTGGGCCTTTGGTAGGTTTGGGTGGGTGTGCACTCTGCATCAAACTGTATAACATAAACTGATGACATTTCCTGCACTGCAGTAGTTCTCAAACGCATGTTTGATGTGTTTATTAAAGTTATTATTAGTTAAGGTTATTCTTGGAATTGAATTGCCTGCAATAACTTATATATTGACATAATAATTTAGTGGTTAGACGCTGAATTTGACTTCAAAAAATAATGCAAGAAATTTGTGGAAAAGGAAAAAAGAAGAGAGAGAAAGTCCCATTTAATTAGGCTATACTCAACTTATTAGTCTCAGCACTGGACATACGATGCAATCGTTAGTTCCACAGACTTTATAGTATTAGATGGAAGCCCGTTTACCTCGTATGTAGCTTATTTTACTCTCGTCCAACAGACTGGATGAGGATGCTCCCATTGTGCAGCGTGGTTTGTCGCGGCGGTCCCGAGCGGAGGCTTTTTCCCGTTTGTCCGATTCGGTTTTGAAGCGCAGCGGCTAGTTTGACTGTCAGATAATGCCGAGCGCAAATAAACTGTGACTCAAGCATCTCAAACTTCCTCAAACTGCAGCGCCGCCCGCTTATCCTCTCAGCTCTGTCAACATCTGTCAACAGGCAGCTTTGGCCATTTTTATAGAGTAGCCTAATGTTTTGACGTTAGACTGCCTTGTTACTTTATTAATGTATTTACGGATATTTGCAATATAGCCTACACCTCTTTGTATATCACCGCGAAAAAAAGTTATTTTGAGAAACTTTATATAAAAAGACAGTAGGCCTATTAACCGTTTGCCAAGATATGGCATAAAAATGGTTTATTTGAAAAGTATTAGAATGTAGAGCAGAACTTACGTAGTTTATAATTGTTTTAATCAGCCTAGGTATTCTAGGGATCGTCTACAAAGTGCAAAACGAAGAAAATAAACGTGGGGTGCGTCCTCTGGTTGGAATTAGCCTACTCATAATTTAAAAAAAAAAAGAACAGTAAGATGCGCACAAAGAAGACGCAAAGTTTTACACATGTATTTTGTGTGTTGCTATTCAGAATGAATCCTGTTTAATAAATAAATAAATGAATGAATGAATGAATGAATGAAGTTTACAAGTTATAAGGGATGTGACGCTTATGTTATACTCTACTCCCCCCTAGTGGCAAACTTTGTGTTACTCTCAATGCTAAAAAAATATTTCATCTCCATGGTGTTTTGTGTTTGGAAACCCTTTTCTATGGAACGATTTTCCGGACAATTTTCAAATAGAATAGCAAATTGTATTTTCAATTGCGTTTTCAATATGTGGACGCATAAATTGTGACATAATCCAAATGCAATTGCAAATCCTGCATTACCGTTTGCATTTTCGCTTTCGCGAACGCACAGTGACTTTTGCTATTCTATTTGAAAATTGTCCGGAATATCGTTCCATACTTTTCCGCCACATAAGAAAAAATGTTTTGGTAAATCATGATGACATAACATTTTGAATTTTTATCCCATAATTATGACTTACCTCATATTTTGACTTCGATATAACTGTTTAGTCATAATTTCAATTTTTATATCATATAAGTATGCTACCTCATAATTTAGACTCTTTATTTCATAACTTTATTCAATTTTGTCATAATTTTGACAGGTATTTAGATTTTATTTTTTGTCATAATTTTGACTTTTAACTGCTTTAATTATCCTATGATATATCTCATAATTTTGACTTAGCATCTCATGTTTGACTTTTATGTCAAAATATATTTTTTTTTACCAAAACATGTTTGTTTGTTAGTTTGTTTTATTTCTTTTATGTGGCGAAAATGGATTTCCATTTTGTTCTACCTTAAACGCTAGTCAAATAAACCTTAAGTTTTTTTTTTCTAGGATGATCAGGTTAAACCATCAACACAATGCTATCGGCCCGTCCAAGCCACTTTAATAAGACCATCTGTGGTGCATTCATCTTGGGGAAACACTTTGGACAGGTGTCTAGTCCATCAAAGAGCAAGCATACATACATACATACACAGAATTACAACGGCTGTAGTCTTTTCAATTTTCTTTCAACATTATCATATTTAAATATTAACTTGTAACAAAGCTGAACATGACGTGTAGTTTATGCAACTGAACTGAAAGAAAGAAAAAACTATGCCCCACATGTCTTTTTGCACACTGAAGTGTTAACAAGCGTCAACCGTTAACAACTGAAAAGATAATACTACATTTCCCAGAGTTCATTTAGGCCCACTGAATCCGCCATATTGAGCTCGGCAGAACGCGCTGGCAGGGAGAGAGTGTTCATAACATTGAGATGTAAGTATGTAAACAGCTGCGTTTTTGCAGAAATAGATGCTTTGTTGTTGTCGAAGTTGACGTTTACATTGGCGCAAAGGGTATTATATGTTACAAGCTTCGCCGACAATGTCTTCATAATTGATTTAAAGGAGCCTGTAAATACAGCATCTGGATTAGCAGAGAGAGTTAGCCGTTAGCTCTACGTTTTCATGACAGCGCAGGAGATAAAACCTTTCCGCCTTTTTTTTTCTCTCCCGTTTATTTTGCTTTAATAACTGTCCGTTGCTGGAGAGCAGGCACTGTCATGCAGTAGACGCGTTGTACGTGTAGGCAGATGCTTTGTGTATTCATTGACACAAAGAGTTAGAAGTGCCTTCAGGAGCTAATTTTAGTCTGCTAGCTCTGCGTTGTTAGACAGATTCATCGTTTATTATAGCATGATGACCTAAAAAATAAACAAAACAAAAATGCAAAGTTTATGACTAAAGTAAACATGATAGAGGCTAAATTGACTTAATGAAGTGGCATCTTTCAGTTTAAACCAACGGCAACAGACCATAACATCCCTCAGATGTCAGTTGTTGTCAGTTGATGCTGTCTTTGTCCAAAACAATGCTATTTGAAAATTATGTTTTGTGTAAATTCTAAATAGAAAATATTTAATGATGTATGAATTTTGACATTAAACACACAATAATCGTTTTGTTTTGAGTTAGTATCTCACCAAAACTATATAGTATAGTATACTATATAATATAAGTGACGTGACATGTGGCCAAGTATGGTGACCCATACTTCGTTGGTGCACGAAGTATACATAGTGCTCTGCATTTATCCCATCCAAAGTGCACACACACATCGTGAACACACACCCGGAGCAGTGGGCAGCCATTTTTGCTGCGGTGCCCGGGGAGCAGTTAGGGGTTCGGTGCCTTGCTCAAGGGCACCTCAGTCATGGTATTGAAGGTGGGAGAGGGCGCTGTACATTCACTCCCCCCACCTACAATCCCTACCGGTACGAGACTCGAACCCGCAACCTTTGGGTTACGAGTCCGACTCTCTAACCATTAGGCCACGGCTTCCCCTAAATATAGTAGATTTTGATATTCGTTTCTGCACATCATGTCAATACTGTTCACTCTGTTTTTCACAGAGGTGAAGGACACACAGTGTATAAAGATGACACAAACGGTCCAGACGAATGGGATTCAACCCCTCAGTAAAACCTGGGAGCTTAGTCTCTATGAATTACAGAGAACCCCACAGGTAAGAAAATTCATTTACCAGTTATTGTCCACAATTGATACGTTCAGATTTTTCAAGTGCCATTCTGACTGTATCTTAGTGAAACCCTGTCGAGAGATGGTTCTTGGATATGTGGTTTAGTGTCAGACCCTCAATGCAGCTTCTGTGGTGTTGTGATCCCATAGGAGGCCATCACGGATGGTCTGGAGATCGCCGTGTCCCCACGCAGCTTGCACAGTGAGCTCATGTGTCCTATCTGCCTGGACATGCTGAAGAACACCATGACCACCAAGGAGTGCCTGCACCGCTTCTGTGCCGACTGCATCATCACTGCGCTCAGATCGGGGTGGGTTTGTGTTATATGTTACATGTTTTCTTTGTGATGTGAAAGAATACAAGATAGTATCACTGGATTTTTTTCCCCCAGGTGTGATATGATTGTAATAAGATATGAAATAAAGACCAAATCAAAATTGCAAATTCTTTTATGGAATACATTCCATAAAAAATTAATATTTTATGGAATATTGCAGTGTATATTATATGTGATTTATTTGTTCACATCATTTTTTTCAGTCCTTTAATCTTTGATCCTTAAAGGGTTAGTTCACCCAAAAATGAAAATTAGGCTGTGTTTTACTCACCCCCGAGGCATCCTAGGTGTATATGACTTTCTTCTTTCAGACGAATCCAGTCGGAGTTATATTGAAAATTGTCCTGGCTGTTACAAGCTCTATCATTGCAGGCAGCAGGTGTTGCAGTGCTTCAGTCCAAAAGAAGTGAAATAAAAAGCGCCCATCCATAAAAAAAAAAAGTGCTGGAGCTGCTTCAGTGTACAACTGTTGGCGCAAGCTACATTAAAGTGATTATTACGTTTTGAATATGGATATTTGTCTTACAAAAACGCATCGATTCGCTACAGGAGGACTTTGTTCACGCCTCGGAGCCGTGTGAGATTTTTTTTTATTTTTTATGGATGGGTGCTTTTTATTTCACTTCTTTTGGACTGAAGCACTGCAACACCTGCTGACTGCAATGATAGAGCTTGGAATAGCCAGGACAATTTTTTAATATAACTCCGACTGGATTCGTCTGAAAGAAGAAAGTCATATACACCTAGGATGCCTCTGGGGTGAGTAAAACACAGCCTAATTTTCATTTTTGGGTGAACTAACCCTTTAAATCTTTAATTTTTTTTCTCATTCGAGAAGCCTTTTCACCCACATATGTCACAATAGAGAAGAAAAGATGCTCACAATTTCTGTTTCATGCCTTTTTTGACTGTATCTTCACAGGAATAAGGAGTGTCCAACATGCAGGAAGAAGCTGGTGTCTAAGCGCTCCCTCCGTCCAGACCCCAACTTTGACGCCCTGATCAGTAAGATCTACCCCAGCAGAGATGAGTATGAAGCCCATCAGGAGAGAGTGTTGGCCCGCATCAGCAAGCACAACAACCAGCAGGCGCTCAGCCACAGTATTGAGGAGGGCCTAAAAATCCAGGCCATGAACAGGTTAGATGTCTGATATAAATCCATGTGGAAAATATGTTTTCTTGTATTTACGTTTATTCATGTTTAGTGTTATTATATCTCTTATCTATGGCTGTCATGTGCTGAAATCAGTTGTAACTTGACAGGATTTTGAATGCTAGATTTTTACTCTTTCTTTTGTCATTTCTGTCACTTTTTGTGGACGGAATGTTAATTTTGCTGGGGGTTTTTTTTTCTTCGTCATCTGCTCTTGCTACTATGTTCCCCCCGTTCCACCACCATGGGCTCTGTAGACTGCAGCGGGGGAAGAAGCACCAGATTGAAAATGGCAGCGGGGCAGAGGACAATGGGGACAGTTCACACTGCAGCAATGCATCAGTTCACAGTAACCAAGAGGCCGGACCCAGCATCAAACGAACCAAAACCTCAGACGATTCTGGACTGGACATGGACAATGCCACAGAGAACGGAGGAGGAGACATGGCAATGGACGGGGCCAGCGAGATTGAGCTGGTGTTCCGCCCTCACCCGACGCTAATGGAGAAAGAAGACGCCACGCAGACAAGGTGAGCCAGTTCTGTTTCAGTTAGTTTTGCTTAACCAATTTAGCATCATTTTAGCTTTGTGTTTTAAACCAGTTTCTTTGGTTCATTTTGTTATTTAGTCTTAATTTAAATGTGGAATTTGTTACCAGGTACATTAAGACTTCGGGGAACGCCACAGTGGACCACCTCTCCAAATACTTGGCTGTCAGACTGGCTTTGGAGGAAATGCGCAAAAACGGAGAGGCAAGTCCCATCAACGTAGAGGCAGCCAGCGAAAAACAGTACACCATCTACATCCCTACCGCAAACAACCAGTTCACGGTAAGTTTGGTGCCGCTTCATCTAGGGCTGCACAATATGGTCAAACAATCATATTCTGATCATTTGGACAAAGATTGTGATATGATAAACATTTAGCATCTCATACTTCTACTTGGATGCCACACCATTTTCAACCAAGCTTCACCAAGCTTATCAATTTTGCATTGCTTTCAAGCCAAAAATATTTAGATCTCCTGTCAAAAGAAGGAAAAACTAAAATATATGAACAAAGTTTTTGAAGAATCTTTAACATCCATGGAATTGTTCCCATTTCACAAATGGACCTTTATAGAGGAAAAAGATTCTTTAGATTATTCAAATATTCTTCACACGAAGAAAAATGGTTCTTCTAATATTTGAGTAAAAGGTTCTTTGGGGAACAAAAAAAGTTTTTTATATGCACATGCATACAGATGTGACATCACATGAACTAAGACTCCTATTCCTGTAAACTGGTGATTGTCATGCATATATTTCTTCAGTATGACAGTGGCCATTTTTCCATCACAGGTCCTGAATGGCTCTTTCTCTCTAGAGCTGGTGAGCGAGAAGTACTGGAAAGTCAACAAGCCCATGGAGTTGTACTTTGCTCCAACGAAGGAGCACAAATAAATCCAGTGAGCCTGACCCAGGACAGAATGTGAAGGTTCATCCTCTCTTCTCTCTCCCTGTTTCTTTGTCTTTCTCTCACTGTTCCTCCTCATTTGGAGTATACTAGTCTCTGGAGCCCCAGCTCCTCAATAACTGTGGCTGCTTTGATTTGAATTTTTTTATTGTCTTTTTGTATGGGAACGAGACCAGGGTTGATCATTGGGAGTGGGGTGGGAGGGCCATGGAAGTCAAACCAGTGTGAATTCGTTCCCCCCCTTCAGTTGACACAATCATTTCATTGTTACATGTTGAGTCCTTTTTGAGTCAAGAGGACTCCGATATTGCCTTCAACAAGCCAAAATTTCAGTCTACAAAATGGATATTGCATCCGTAACACCATGAGGAAATCACACTGAGTGCTTCATGAGAGACTCTGTCAGAACGTGGCTTTCGTAGCCAATGGCGCTGTCCTTTAATATTAGACTTGACCAATGACATTCGCAGAGCTGTAAGAAATTTTAAGTGCATTTTCAGACACACCACTCCTGTAGCAGCAACATTTGTTCACTAACATGACTGCATCTTGCCAGTACAATGTACCAGTACAATGTGATGGCTTAGTTCACATGACACTGTCATGTCACTAGTCTGTACTACTATGTTGGTCGTCAGATGTTTCGGAGATTGTACATACCTACATCACTTTATAGAATAATTACCTGGAAAAATGTATATTGACAACATTGTTACAGTTATTACAGTACCGTTTCATAAAAACGTAAGTTGGCAGTTGTATATTTGGGACCCAGTTTTTAATAGTTTCATAGACGCTTCATCTAAGACAAGGAAAACTTTTTTAGAGCATGAAGTAATTTTAGTTTGACTTCCTTGGCATACATTTGAGTTCATGTTGTTGTTTGGGGAAAAAAAATGTATACAGCATTCTTTGTTTGGAAAATAAATAAAAAATGTATGCAAATGCTAGTCACACTTTGTGTCATTTAAAAAATGTATAGTGGAGTAGCAACAACACAATTCCAGCAGATGGCGCTAGTGCTTCAGTTCTTTTAAGGCTATGGTCAGTGATACGCTATAAATGTTATGGAATATAATAATGGTTGTCATGGTGTAAAGACATGCCACAATATAAATAAGTGATTAACTTAAAAAAAAATGTACGGTAAGTAAGACCAATACAGTTTTTAAAATTCTGGCCGATACGATAAGCCAATAATTATGATACTATTTTGTCTTAAAATAAAATAAAGACCAAAATAAGTTAATTAAGGCATCACAGCATTATAAAGTACAGCATGAAAATGGATATTAACTTTGAGATTTGCAAAGTAATTTTTTTTTTTAAAGATTAGTGATTATAGCATAGGTCAGGGATCCTCAAATCTGGCCCACGAGATCCACTTTCCTGCAGAGTTTAGCTGTAACCCTAATCGAGAACACCTGAGCATGCTAATCAATGTCTTCAGGATCATTAGAAAATCACAGGTAGGTGAGTTTGATCAGGGTTGGAGCTAAACTCTGCAGCGCTTTGGCCCTCCAGGGCAAGATTTGAGGAACCCTGGCATAGGTAATCGAATGTGAAGATAGGGGAAATAAAAAAAAATACATTTTACAATATATTACACTAGTTGTTTTATTGTAATATTTCACAATAATACCGTTTTTATTGTGCTTTCCTTGGTGAGCAAAAGACAGAGGGCCTCATTTTTAAAACGTGCGTACGCACACTCTACGATCAAATCTGTGCGTACGCACGTTTTAAAAATGAGGCCTTCTGTCTTTTGCTCACCAAAAATCCACGGCAACGTTCATATTTATAAAAACGGTCTTTGACGTGGAAAAGAGCTTAGCGCCACGTCAGGGTCTGAGCAGACGTACGCACTTTTGTTTGCCCGAGTGCTGCAGGTTTTTGGAAATCTAAGCCATTCTTGCCGCTTGTAAAAGATTTGGACATTGTCAGGTGCTCTTTTATAAGTCAAGGACATTAATTAGACATTGTTTACAGGGCGGAGATCTGAAACTGTTCAGCTGCGCACAATTTCAAGATCATTGCAATTTATAGATTTCACATCTAAAAGAGAGGTGTACGCACGTTTTCTGTGCGTACGTTCGTTCTATGAATCACACGTACGCACTTTGAGAAATGATCGTAAAATCAAATTTAGGATTCTTTCTACGCAGTATTTTATAAATGAGGCCCAGAGAGAGAGAAACCATTTAAAAATCTTACAGACCCCAAACTATAATAAAAACTCTAATTTTAGCCAATAACTGTTATGCTACCACAATATTGTGGTATATACTGTCAGTAATGACTTATAAACTTACCTGTGAAACATAGAATGTTTCTTTTATTATTTATACAATGTTACATATATCAGGAAAGGTCTCACATTCATACTCCCCTGTACTCTGAGACAAAGAGGTAAAGCTGTCACTCGAACCTTAAAGGTACATATTAGTATATAAAGTGTACATATTAGTACCTTTTAGCTTTTGTACCTTAGGATACCACCCAGCTGACAGCTTTGTACCTTTTTTTTCTGAGTGTGATTGCTTCACCTCTAATGTATGAGTTCAGCAGATCTGAAGCTGAAGTTGTAACGAGGCCGCTGTAGTAGGTCGTGTAATCTGTGAAGATTAGTGAGAGCTTTTACAGTTCTGATGTAATCCCATGTCCAGTGATGTGCTAGTCTCGCCGTGTGATGCTCTGTAGCACTACTTATTTAAAAAGTTAGTGTAATGGCTGTTTATGCTCAAACATCAGTGTTTCTCTATCCTGCTCATAAGAGTCAATGCTGTGTTTTTCATAGTTCAGGTCATATATACGGCTCCACTAATGAAATGATGAGAGTGTTAAATGAATGATTAAACGCATTAAATGAAATGGAGAAATGCTGGTCTGAATCTGTTGATATTCAACCACAGGTTTGTTTTCTTTCAGTTAGGTCCATTGTGGCTGCATTTTTCCTCCTGTACATGATCTCCTTCCCTCTGTACGTTTGGCTTCCGCTTGTCATTCTTCTCTGTGGACTGGACTGTTGACACTATATGGGCCTTGTTGTGGTTTATTCTTCCACATTCTCCGCAAGTTCTTATAACACATGAATCATGATGCATGTGGCTTTTCATTTTCAAATACTTTGCATTTTACAGCCATCGGGCCTGGAGGGCAGTGGAACAACAAACTGATCTCTTTCTTACATGTTTTTCATTTCATATATTATAAATATAATAATCACACATTAAAAACAATCACTCTCACTTTTACTATTTGCAAACTGTGTATATTTGCATAATAAATCATGTGGTGCTGTGTATATTTTTATTATGCTTTATCGTGTATCAGAAAGAATCGGTGTTTGTTTAAACTCTCTCTTGCTTTATTTATCACAGCTGCCTTGTAACTTGAGGATCATAAATTAATTTAGTTAACCTTCTTGTGCACATATCTTCACCTCAAATAGTATTATAATAGTAATAACATTTTGTCTTTATGTTCCACAGTAGAATGTAAGCCATTCAGGTTTGGAACGAGAAGAGAGTGAGTAAATGATGACACAATGAGCATTTTTTGGGGGTCAGCTATTCCTTTAAGTATTTAAAAATGTATGAATATCACTGCATTAGTTATGAAAGTAAGGAACATTATTTAAAAGAAAGATAGTAATTACACTTTACACTAATTACACACATAATGGATAAATAAATAGATATACTGATCAATTATATGGACACTTTCTGGTCAGTTTAACATGTCAGTGAATGTGATGAACTCCATCTGGTTACCTGTGTGAACTGGACAAGAAATTATTTCTCACAGTCATTGAGATTTTATTTATTTATTTGGTCAAAACGGCTCAGGATGTCAAGTTCTGAGTATGAAAAACAAATCAATCCAAGTGATGCTAGATCTTGTTTTCTAATGCACTGAAATTCATATATTTGTGTGTCTTTGAGTACACCATATTCAGAAACATCAGTTGTATTGGTAACTCTTTACAATAAGGCCCCTTTAGTTAACATGAGTAATTAAATAATTGTTGTTAACGTTATTTAATACAAATTCATCTGTTAGTTTAAGTTGGTTTTAGGTCCATTAAATATTATTCACATATACAACTTTTGATTTTAATAATGTATGTTGAAATTAACATTACCAACATGATCAATAAGTGCTTTTGAAGTGTTGTTCATTGTTAGTGCATGTTAACTAATGTAGTTAACTAATATTAATCAATGTAAAGTGTTATCGTCATACCTGATTTACTGATTCACAAATCTCCGCCTTATCTTCTCTGTTCCTGTATCCTGTATAAGCTGTATGGACTGTGATACATTCCAAGCGGCCTATTAATATGACCTCAGGTGACCTGCCAGTCGTTTATATGTCAGGCCATGTGGTTCTTGTACAGTCAGAGTTTGTCTGTGTTGGGTCGTACATGTCCGTTCTGCACAGTTTGCTATGCGTCCATTCATAATGGATTTTACAGCCTCGCCATGAGGAGGCAGCTGACCCTCACTGCAGTCTCACAAATGTGTTTTTGCTAGTGCTCTCAGGGCAGTTTGAATCTCAGCGCGGTCGGGGTCATGGCAGGGGCCGCTAACACCCCGCTGACTTGAAAGGACCAAGAGCTGCAGCCTCCCACATCAAAGATGAGCCATGCATTTGTAAAAGCCCCTGAAAGTATATCTATATAACCTTAAGCACTGTGGAATTTTCACAGATCAAAAATGATCTCTGTGGACCCGTCAGGTTGATTTTTAAACCTATTTGACTCTTTTAACAATGTCAGAGGCATACAGGCATTCATTTTTGAGTAGTTGGCTTCTGGTCATGCTGTATATGTTTGCTTGTGTTGTTAGTTCTTCTGGTGCTCACAGAGTTGCAAGCATGAGATTAGAAAATCTATTAATATGCTGTTGATGTTCATTTTAAACTGTTCTGAGCTTTTAAACTGGTCAATAATCACTTGTCTTTACGTCACCAGCACTCGTAGTTTGATGTCTCCTGCCTCTCAATGGTTTGCAGATGGCAACATTAAAGGTGGGGTAAGCGATTTCTGGTAGCCAATGTTGACATTTGAAACCACCAAAACAAACACGCCCCTACCACAAAAGTGTCTCGCCCCTATTTTGATAGCTCCGCCCCACACATACGTACACAACCCACGATTAGTTCTGTGAAACAAAGCAAAACCAATGTTACACCGTGTATACACCGGACGCGAGCGGTGCGGCGCGACAAAATACTATAGAACTCATTATAATCAGTGATGCTGACTACACCATAGATATATATACTATGGCGTCCGATCGCAGGCCTTCCGCTCCTTGAGTTCTCTCCAGCGCTGGAAAGCTGATCCGATATTTACACGGGTCCTACTTCTTGCCTTATCGTAAGCCTTGTTTTGTTCCGCAGACAGTTTCCTCTTTTGTTTTTTATCCACCATCTCTATCTTTCTGTCGCTGGGCTCGGCTAATGTCCGTCATGTGCACTAAGCGCTCTCTCCTCCACATCATGAGTAGACACGCCCCTTACTGCTGATTGGCTACAAGTTTGTTTTGCTATTCGGCCCGAATCAGTTTTCGAAAGCGTTTTTGAAAAATCAGATATTCATGCTTTGACACACTGTGACAGAACAGGACCTGTATTCACTGTCTGTGATTAAAGCCTCCATACACACTGCCAAACTGCAAAGCAGACTCATGAGCGTCAGTTCTTTTGCAGTCAGAAAAGTTTTGTGCATTTTTTCTTTGCTTTCTCACATTTTTATTTCAGTTTTGCTCCAGCTTGGTAGCAACAGTTGTAGAGGGCCATTTCATTGTCCGCTCCAGCATAACAGTGCTCCTGCATGTAATGTTCCAGCATCCAGAGGAAAACCTTTAGTAAAAGAGTAGAAGCTACGGCAGCAAAGGGACAGATTACTATTCATGGTTATGAAATGACCAGTATTGTATTTGGGCGTCCGCATACTTTTGGCCATGTCTCATCTAATGTGCAGAATGATCATTTCGGGTCCTGGATGATGATTAATCAGTGCAACATTGGATAACACTTTATTTCAAGGACCGGTTCTCACTATTAACTGGTTGCTTATTAGCATACATATTACTAACATGTTGGCTGTTTATTAGTATTTACAAAGCACATATGTGACCCTGGACCACAAAACCAGTCATAAGTAGCACGGGTATGTTTGTAGCAATAGCCAAAAATACATCGTATGGGTCAAAATTATCGATTTTTCTTTTATGCCAAAAACCATTAGGATATTAAGTAAAGATCATGTTCCATGAAGATATTTTGTAAATTTCCTACCGTAAATATGTAAAAAATGTATTATCAATAGTAATATGCATTGCTAAGGATGTAATTTGGACAAATTAAAGGCGATTTTCTCAATATTTTGATTTTTTTACACCCTCAGATTCCAGATTTTCAAATAGTTGTATCTCAGCCAAATATTGTCCTAACAAACCATACATCAATGGAAAGCTTATTTATTCAGCTTTCAGATGACATATAAATCTCAATTTCAAAAAATTGACCCTTATGACTGGTTTTGTGGTCCAGGGTCATATATAAGAGCTCATATTAATGCCTTATTCTGCATGACCATATTTTAGATGCCTTAATCCTACCCCACACCTAAACTTTAGGAGTTTGTTCAGGGAAAACTCTTAGTTAATAGTGAATTTGTGTTCCCTATTCTAAAGTGTTACCCAATATTGCAGCTGTGCCACATTACATGATATAGCAATAGTATAGATTATATACTCAATCTAATATTAATATTTTAAAATAATTTACTATTTATATAATATAAAATACAATTTATTATTTATATTTATAATTCTTTACATTTATATTTGTATATAGCCTATATATCCCTCTCGACCTGATCTCCAGGAATTTCTGGGGAACTATTATGAATCTTAAATATTATATATAAATATAATAATGCATATATTATTAAATAAATAGATAAATAAATAAATACATAAAAAAATAAATAAATACATAAAAAGATATATCATGTCATCATTAGATGACATAAAATAATAATTTCATAAAATTAGAATTTAGTATATGGCGTGCATGGTTTTTGAGGACAAAAATGTGTATAATGACGTGGGTATTACAATGTAAGCATGGTTTATGAGGACATTTCTTGTGTCCTTGTAACCCAAATGGCTTCCAAAACTTACTAAACTGTGTGTTTTGAAATTCAAAAAATACCTGAGGTTTTCTGTGATGGTTATGTTTAGGGGTCGGGTTAAGGGATAGAAAATATGATTAGCTTGGTATAAAAATAATTATGCCCAAACCACATTACAAGTATGTGTGTGTGAATACACACAGATAGAGAGTATAATTTATAAAACATATCAAATACTAATATAGCATCTATGACCTCTGAAGTCATCCCGCTGATCTCATTTCAGTTTAAGTTCTTGTTTTTCTCTCAGCTTCTAGAAAAGGAACTTCAGGAAATGCTTCTTCACAGTCCATCTACACAACACTACTGATGAACTATTCTCTGTTGTAAACAAAATTCTGTTAACTATCTGATCCTCTGCATGCATCTGCTGCCATCTATCTTCAAAAAAATGTATCATGGACTGACTGTTTAGTTTATAACGTGTAAATGTTGTTGTTAAGGACATGCAAGCAGGTTCTTCATGTTTAAGCCACAAAACCTTCTTGTTGTTCAAAGAAGTGTCAGTCTGTTCTGAATTAAGCCTCCTCATCCAATGAGATAAAAGTACAAAATGTGCTGTGTGGTGACTGGTGCTCTGTATGTGAATGCTCTCCAACACTTTCTTGCTTTGTTTAGGGGGTGACAGAAACCCTTCAGCCAAATCTGAGCGCCTGGGCACCATGCCACCATTTGGGACAATTGTTGGTGTGCTGTTGCTACAAGGTATTGTGTGACTTCCTAAATCAGAGGAACGCTGTGTTTACTACAGATCACATGACAGCCTGAAGCTAATTCTCAAGCAGATCATGTACCACACGTATACAAAGTCCTTTTACAGCAATCTGAGAGCTTATCTTTACGTCTGTGCCGCTGTGTAGATGTGATTTATGACATACAGACACAAAAATGGCATATTTTCTAGCATAGCGTGAGGAATTTTGTCCTAATGTGATCTTTGTATTTTTTTTAACCTGTTACTTTCACATTTAAAGTAAAGTATTTATTGTTTGAGTCACGTATCATAAAAAGACAACTGAAAGAGTTCATGACTAACAGTTCAACAGAGTTCTATCACTCTGTGTGTTCTATTTAAAAAGGCATATTTAAAATATATTGGAAGTTTTCAGTCATTAAACAAAGAATATATTTCCTAATTCTAGTAAATGATTTTTTTAATACATACATTTAACTGGAAAAGAAGTTCTTTGGAATATTAATATATATAGGCCTATTGTATGTCCATGAAGGAAAGCATTCTTTTAGAGCAATAATCATGTCAGTTGTGAATATCAGAATCAGAAAGAGTTTTATTGCCAGGTATGTTTACACATATGAGGAATTTGTTTTGGTGACAGAAGCTTCCAAATAGTATAACAGTGACAAGACAAAACACAGATAATAAAAAGAATAAAAATGGGGAAAAAAACCTATATATA
>NW_015655401.1:1787514-1790890 GCF_001515625.1 Sinocyclocheilus rhinocerous
ATATATATAAGTAGACAATAAATGGTATTTGTGTGTGCAGGTGTAATATGTACAAATGCAAGGAAATGTAAAAAGAGGTGTGTGTGTTAAATAAATAAATGTATAAATAGTGTTATGTATTACATGTTTATTGTCAAGTCAGCTGTTCATGAGATGGATTGCCTGAGGAAAGAAACTAATGTTCTAATGCTTTGCCATTCTGGTGCTCAGTGCTCTGTAGTGCCAACCAGACAGCAACAGTTTAAAGAGGAAGTGGGCTGGGTGTGAGGGGTCCAGAATGATTTTGCCAGCTCTTTTACTCACTCTGGATGAGTGCAGTTGTTGGAGAGTGGGGGGGTGTTGTACCAGTGATTCGCTCAGCAGTCCGGACTGTCCGCTGCAATCTTCTGAGGTCTGATTTGGTAGCTGAGCTGGACCAGACAGTTATAGAAGTGCAGAGGACGGATTCAATGACTGCAGAGTAGAACTGTATCAACAGCTCCTGTGGCAGGTTGAACTTCCTCAGCTGGTGAAGGAAGTACAGCCTCTGCTGGGACTTCTTGACAATGGAGTCTATGTGGAACTCCCACTTCAGTTCCTGAGAGATGGTGGTGCCCAGGAACTTGAATGACTGTCCATGATGGTGAGTGGGAAGAGTGCAGGGGGTTCAGAGAGCTCAGTTAATTTGGACAGGAGGAGGTTTGGGATGATAGTGTTGAAGGCCGAGCTGAAGTCCACAAACAGAATCCTTATATAAGTCCCTGGTCTGACCAGATGTTGTAGGATATAATGCAGTCCCATGTTGACTGCATCATCAACAGACCTGTTTTCTCGGTAAGCAAACTGCAGGGGGTCCAGCAAGGGTTCAGTGATGTCCTTCAGGTGGGCCAGCGCCAGTCTTTCAAATGACTTCATGACCACAGATATTAAAGCCACTGATCTATAATCATTTAGTCCTGTAATTTTGGGTTTCTTTGGGATGGGGATGATGGTGGAGAGTTTGAAGCAGGAAGGGACTTTGCACAGCTCCAGTGATCTGTTGAAGATCCGTGTGAAGATGGGGGCCAGCTGCTCAGCACAGGTTTTTAGATAGGCTGGTGTAACACCATCTGGGCCTGGTGCTTTCTTTCGCTTCTGTTTCAGGAAGACCTGCCACACATCTTTTTCACAGAGGTGAAAGTGCAGTGAAGTGCAGGAGGGGCGGAGAGGGGGGTTGCTGCTGGTGGTAATAGATCCATGGAGAGAAGGTCAGAATGGGTGTGAGACAGGGTTTTTCAAACCTGCAATAAACTCATTCAAATCGTAGGCCAGTTGTTGATTCTCCACAGTGCTGGGGGATGGTGTCTTGTAGTTGGGTGATATGTTTCAGTCCTTTCCACACTGATGCAAGGTCACTGGCAGAAAACTGGTTTCACAGCTTTTCGGAGTAGTTCCTCTTAGCCACTCTGATCACCTTTATCAGTGTTTTTGGCCTGTTTATACAAGACTCTGTCCCTATTCCTGTAGGCATCTTCTTTGGCCTGACGGACCTGTCTGAGTTTTGCAGTGAACCATGGTTTGTCGTTGTTGTAAGTTAAATGAGTCCTGGTAGGGATGCCCATTATGTATGATGTATGATGTTACAGTCTTTGCAAGCTCGTCCAGATCGGTGGCAGCAGCCTCAAAAACACTCCAATGCAGTCGTAAAGTTTGTAAATCCCGCTCTGCTTTATTAGTCCATATTTTTACAGTCCTTATTACAGGTTTAGCTGATTTCAGTTTCTGCCTGTAGGTCGGAATATTGATATGGACATCCATTAGAACAAATGTTCTTCATTTCCATTCTCTTGACAGTCTGCATAGTTACTAATGAGTCCCAGAAGGACTTTTTTCACCCATGGGATGCAAATGCTTAACAGCTTGAGCAAAGGGGATTCAACTGAACTGAAACCACTCGCTGCATAATGAGTGGTCTTCTGGGACTGGGAGTGTGAGTCATGCTACATAACCAACTCAAGTACTTGTAAATAAAAGAGTTTCTGACCCTCAATTTTTTAGATTAAAAAACATCATATTGTTCTGAACATCATATTGCTCTGTGTTGTTATCGTTCTAGTTGTGGTATGGACTTTGCCATTCTCTTAGAGTTAAAGGGGTGCTATTATGCTTTTCACTTTTTCAACTTTAGTTAGTCTGTAATGTTGCATAAAAAAAGATCTGCAAAGTTACAAAGCTCAAAGTCCACTTCAAAAGGAGATATTTTATTTAACAGAAATCACTTTTCAAAAACTACAACAAACGACTCATTTGGACAACGCATATTTTCTGGGATTTGTGATATCACAAATACAGACGAATGGGACGAGACCTGGTTGAGCTGCAATAGAGAAGGCAACGAGTGATAATTCCCAAGGCAGACGAATTTAGAGTGGTTACAATCATCCGGGATTAAATAGCGCTCAAATTGATTTGATATTGATGCAATATTTACACTGAAGCTCGCAGGCGGCTATGGTAAGGGGCATGACATTTCCCGACCAGTCGCCGAGTGCTGCCAATCACAACACACACTGGCCCAGCTAACCAATCACAACACACACTGGCCCAGCTAACCAATCACAACACACACTGGCCCAGCTAACCAATCACAACACACACTGGCCCAGCTAACCAATCACAACACACACTGGCCCAGCTAACCAATCACAACACACACTGGCCCAGCTAACCAATCACAACACACACTGGCCCAGCTAACCAATCACAACACACACTGGCCCAGCTAACCAATCACAACACACACTGGCCCAGCTAACCAATCACAACACACACTGGCCCAGCTAACCAATCACAGCACACACCGGCCCAGCTAACCAATCACAGCACACACCGGCCCAGCTAACCAATCACAGCACACACCGGCCCAGCTAACCAATCACAGCACACACCGGCCCAGCTAACCAATCACAGCACACACCGGCCCAACAAACCAATCACAGCACACACTGGCCCAGCTAACCAATCACAGCACATTTCGTATTTCAGAAGGCGGGCCTTCATTTGATACAGGAACTATTCGAGCCGTTCATGCCAGACTGGGGAGAGAGGTGTTGTAATAATGTAAAATATGTGAAAAATAATGTGTTTCTCGAACAACCTAGTATGAGAGCCTGTTCTAGTACACCCCCAAAACAAAATCAAGACTTTGCAAAAGAGCATAATAGGACCCCTTTAAAAATCAGTATAGATTCTGAGATTCAGCCATGCTAAATTTGTAGTCTAAATTAGCGTTAGCATAAGCAAAATAGTGGTAAAATTAAATCTGGGTTAGTTCTCAGTTAGATTTTGCTATAGCTTGAACATTGACATGCTTCAACCAATATGGAAAAAGCCAATTCCCAAAAAAAAAAAAAAAAAA
>NW_015655401.1:1792302-1796828 GCF_001515625.1 Sinocyclocheilus rhinocerous
AGACGGAACTTGCTGCTTTGGCAAGGGGCGGGGCAGTACTGAAACACCGTCTAAGCTGTTCGCCAATCACAACGCACTGGGACAGCAAACCAAGCACAACACATTTCGTGTTTCGGAAGGCGGGCCTTCATTTGATGCAGGAACTATTCGAGCCGTTCATGCCAGACTGGGGAGAGAGGTGTTGTAATAATGTAAAATATGTGAAAAATAATGTGTTTTTCGAACAACCTAGTATGAGAACCTGTTCTAGTAACAAAACAAAATCAAGACGTTGTAAAAGAGCATAATAGGACCCCTTTAAGGTGCTTTCACACCAAGAATTATAACTATGATGATAACTGTAATAACTATATTAGCATCCACACCACTTTTCTATTCTCACAGAATAAGAATGATTATTCAAAATTATAGTTATCATTACAGTTATCGCTCTTGGTGTTAATAGCCTTTTAGAACAATTACTAAAACTTTGCAGTTATTGTTATATCGTCATTGGTGTGAAGGGACCTTAAAGGGATAGTTCACCCAAAAATTAAAATTACCCCATGATTTACTCACCCTCAAGCCATCTTAGGTGTATATGACCTTCTTCTTTCATACGAATACAATCGGAGTTATATTAAAAAATGTCCTGGCTCTTCCAAGCTTTATATTGGCAGTGAATGGGTGTCGATTTTGAAGCAAAATAAAGTGCATCAATCCATCATAAAAAGGGGGTTAATAAAGGCCTTCTGAAGCAAAGTGATGCAATCTCTAGCTTCTGTTAACTGTCGTACATGTGTATATGAGAGAGTGGCGTTCCAGTGGATGACGTAGCACGTAGGTGTAGCGTAAGCTCTGGTGACAAACGCGGAAGCGCAGAAGAGAAAGCAAAACAAAACACTGGTCACGAATTAGAAGTACAAAACGAGGATTTGTAAAGAAAAATGTCAGAGGATTTCAATATAAGCCAAGAGGTTTTCCTTTGCTGTAAACAAAACTTGGTTCTCGCGAGACTAGCATATTCTCACTGGAGCTTACGCTACGCCATCATCCTATGTCATCCACTGGAACACCACTTTCTCGTGGAGTAATTTTAATTTTTGGGTGAACTATCCCTTTAAGACGCCATGTCAAGCTAAAATAAGTTCTATAGTGCTAAACAGTTTTAACCTAAAAACATGGTGGTCATCTGTGTCAAATATGTAAACAAGTAATCTAGCTGGGGGATATTTTCTGCCTACTTCCGAAAATACAATGCCAGCTTCCCCTCTTCCTCTGTCCACCACTGTTGGACCCAGCTTCCGTTACCTCTGGCAGTGCGGGCGTGTAAACTTCTTAATAGTTTACTCATATACTGGATGATTCATTACTGAACTATTCAAGTAATCATTCACTCACATTTTAGCAAAACTCTGGAAAAGTACAGTAATGCTTTTGTAAATCAGGGCTGCTGGTGATACAGGTAGTTCATCTAGTTTGCTCTAATTCCTCGCAAATGTAATTATTAGTAACAACATAGTCTGTCCACAAATAGCTCTGCTTGAGGGCGGTGCTGCATGGTCAGGCCTCAAGAACTAAGGAAGGTCACATGATGCAAACGCACTGACCGTAGTTGTCCTTTGTGCCAGTATCCTGTCCAAACGAGTCACTGACACTCGATTTAGAGTGGCTATGTCAAAAATGAAAGCATTGATCACACTGCCTGTGTGATTCTGATTAAATCAGCCATAAGAATCCAAGCAATTTCTTGGAACATTCTCCTAACTTTAGTATTTGGTTCCAGTTTGGTTATTTTTTGGCATAGCATAAAAATATGCTAAACGTAAATACAGTAAGATTGTTATTCACGCCGGCGCTAATGATGTTTGACTTCGCCAGTCGGAGATCACTAAAAATAACATTAAAGAGGTGTGTGAACTTGCAAGTACGATGTCAGACACTGTAATATGCTCTGGTCCCCTCCCTGCTTACCGTGGTGATGAGATACATAGCAGACTGTCGTCACTCAATGGCTGGATGTCTAAGTGGTGCCCACAGAATAACATAGGTTTCATAGATAATTGGATGAGTTTTTGGGGCAGACCTGACCTGTTGAAAAGAGATGGTCTTCATCCCTCCTGGGGTGGTGCCGCTCTTCTCTCTAGAAATATGGCACATAGTCTTAGAGTCTGTACTTGACTAACTGGGGCCCAGGTCAGGAAGCAGACAAACTGGCTAAACCGACCGTCTGCTAGCCGCCTCACGTCACAGAAATCAGTTAATTCTCAGCACATAGAGACTCTTTCACCTAGATATCACACTATAGAGATTGTGTCTGTTCCCCGAACTAGAAAATACAAAAAACGTCCAAACCAAATTAAGAGTAACAATTTAATTGATGTTCAACAAATAAAAAACAGATGCAATATGGATAAACAAATGATAAAGCTTGGCTTATTGAATATCAGGTCCCTTTCTACGAAAGCACTTTTTGTAAATGATATGATCACTGATCATAAACTAGATGTGCTCTGTTTGACAGAAACCTGGCTAAAACCTGATGATTACATTATTTTAAATGAGTCTACCCCCCAAGATTACTGTTATAAACATGAGCCGCGTCCAAAAGGTAAAGGGGGAGGTGTTGCTTCAATTTATAACAATGTTTTCAGTATTTCTCAGAAGGCGGGCTTCAAGTATAACTCGTTTGAAGTAATGGTGCTTCATATAACATTATCCAGAGAAACAAGTGTTAATGATAAATCCCCTGTGTCGTTTGTACTGGCTACTGTATACAGGCCACCAGGGCACCATACAGACTTTATTAAAGAATGTGCTGATTTTATATCCGAGTTAGTGCTGGCTGCAGATAAAGTTTTAATTGTTGGTGATTTTAATATCCATGTTGATAATGAAAAAGATGCATTGGGATCAGCATTCATAGACATTCTGAACTCTATTGGGGTTAGACAACACGTCTCAGGACCTACTCATTGTCGAAATCATACTCTAGATTTAATACTGTCACATGGAATTGATGTTGATGGTGTTGAAATTATGCAGCCAAGCGATGATATCTCAGATCATTATTTAGTCTTGTGCAAACTTCATATAGCTAAAACTGTAAATTCTAATCCTTGTTACAAGTATGGTAGAACCATCACTTCTACCACAAAAGACTGCTTTGTAAGTAATCTTCCTGATTTATCCCAATTCCCTAGCATTTCCAAAACCTCAGAACAACTTGATGATGTAACAGAAACTATGGACTCTCTCTTTTCTAGCATTTTAAATACAGTTGCTCCTTTACGCTTAAGGAAGATTAAGGAAAACAGTCTGACACCGTGGTATAATGAGCACACTCGCACCCTAAAGAGAGCAGCCCGGAAAATGGAGCGCAGCTGGAGGAAAACAAAACTAGAGGTATTTCGTATTGCTTGGCGGGAAAGTAACCTATCCTACAGAAAAGCATTAAAAACTGCTAGATCTGATTACTTTTCTTCTCTTTTAGAAGAAAACAAACATAACCCCAAGTATTTATTCAATACAGTGGCTAAACTAACGAAAAATAAAGCATCAACAGGTGTTGACATTTCCCAACAGCACAGCAGTAATGACTTTATGAACTACTTTACTTCTAAGATCGATACTATTAGAGATAAAATTGTAACCATGCAGACGTCAGCTATAGTATCACATCAGATAGCTTGCTATAGATCGCCTGAGGAACAATTCCACTCATTCTCTACTATAGGAGAGGAAGAATTGTATAAACTTGTTAAATCATCTAAACCAACAACATGTATGTTAGACCCTATTCCATCTAAGCTCCTAAAAGAGGTGCTTCCAGAAGTCATAGATCCTCTTCTGACTATTATTAATTCATCATTGTCATTAGGATATGTCCCAAAAACCTTCAAACTGGCTGTTATTAAGCCTCTCATCAAAAAACCACAACTTGACCCCAAAGAACTAGTTAATTACAGACCGATCTCGAATCTCCCTTTTCTGTCCAAAATACTAGAAAAGGTAGTATCCTCACAATTATATTCCTTCTTAGAGAAAAAATGGTATCTGTGAGGATTTCCAGTCAGGATTTAGACCGTATCATAGTACCGAGACTGCTCTCATTAGAGTTACAAATGACCTGCTCTTATCATCTGATTGTGGTTGTATCTCTCTATTAGTGCTATTGGATCTTAGCGCTGCGTTTGACACTATTGACCACAACATTCTTTTGCATAGACTAGAAAACTTTGTTGGCATTAATGGAAGTGCATTAGCATGGTTCAAATCGTACTTATCTGACCGCCATCAATTCGTAGCAGTGAATGAAGAGGTATCATATCGATCACAAGTGCAGTATGGAGTACCTCAAGGCTCAGTACTAGGGCCATTACTCTTCACGCTTTACATGTTACCCTTAGGAGATATTATCAGGAAACACGGTGTTAGCTTTCACTGTTATGCTGATGATACTCAGCTCTATATTTCTTCACAGCCCGGCGAAACATACCAATTTGAAAAACTAGCGGAATGCATAGTCGATATAAAAAAAACTGGAT
>NW_015655401.1:1800634-1821365 GCF_001515625.1 Sinocyclocheilus rhinocerous
AAAATTACCCCATGATTTACTCACCCTCAAGCCATCTTAGGTGTATATGACCTTCTTCTTTCATACGAATACAATCGGAGTTATATTAAAAAATGTCCTGGCTCTTCCAAGCTTTATATTGGCAGTGAATGGGTGTCGATTTTGAAGCAAAATAAAGTGCATCAATCCATCATAAAAAGGGGGTTAATAAAGGCCTTCTGAAGCAAAGTGATGCAATCTCTAGCTTCTGTTAACTGTCGTACATGTGTATATGAGAGAGTGGCGTTCCAGTGGATGACGTAGCACGTAGGTGTAGCGTAAGCTCTGGTGACAAACGCGGAAGCGCAGAAGAGAAAGCAAAACAAAACACTGGTCACGAATTAGAAGTACAAAACGAGGATTTGTAAAGAAAAATGTCAGAGGATTTCAATATAAGCCAAGAGGTTTTCCTTTGCTGTAAACAAAACTTGGTTCTCGCGAGACTAGCATATTCTCACTGGAGCTTACGCTACGCCATCATCCTATGTCATCCACTGGAACACCACTTTCTCGTGGAGTAATTTTAATTTTTGGGTGAACTATCCCTTTAAGACGCCATGTCAAGCTAAAATAAGTTCTATAGTGCTAAACAGTTTTAACCTAAAAACATGGTGGTCATCTGTGTCAAATATGTAAACAAGTAATCTAGCTGGGGGATATTTTCTGCCTACTTCCGAAAATACAATGCCAGCTTCCCCTCTTCCTCTGTCCACCACTGTTGGACCCAGCTTCCGTTACCTCTGGCAGTGCGGGCGTGTAAACTTCTTAATAGTTTACTCATATACTGGATGATTCATTACTGAACTATTCAAGTAATCATTCACTCACATTTTAGCAAAACTCTGGAAAAGTACAGTAATGCTTTTGTAAATCAGGGCTGCTGGTGATACAGGTAGTTCATCTAGTTTGCTCTAATTCCTCGCAAATGTAATTATTAGTAACAACATAGTCTGTCCACAAATAGCTCTGCTTGAGGGCGGTGCTGCATGGTCAGGCCTCAAGAACTAAGGAAGGTCACATGATGCAAACGCACTGACCGTAGTTGTCCTTTGTGCCAGTATCCTGTCCAAACGAGTCACTGACACTCGATTTAGAGTGGCTATGTCAAAAATGAAAGCATTGATCACACTGCCTGTGTGAATCTGATTAAATCAGCCATAAGAATCCAAGCAATTTCTTGGAACATTCTCCTAACTTTAGTATTTGGTTCCAGTTTGGTTATTTTTTGGCATAGCATAAAAATATGCTAAACGTAAATACAGTAAGATTGTTATTCACGCCGGCGCTAATGATGTTTGACTTCGCCAGTCGGAGATCACTAAAAATAACATTAAAGAGGTGTGTGAACTTGCAAGTACGATGTCAGACACTGTAATATGCTCTGGTCCCCTCCCTGCTTACCGTGGTGATGAGATACATAGCAGACTGTCGTCACTCAATGGCTGGATGTCTAAGTGGTGCCCACAGAATAACATAGGTTTCATAGATAATTGGATGAGTTTTTGGGGCAGACCTGACCTGTTGAAAAGAGATGGTCTTCATCCCTCCTGGGGTGGTGCCGCTCTTCTCTCTAGAAATATGGCACATAGTCTTAGAGTCTGTACTTGACTAACTGGGGCCCAGGTCAGGAAGCAGACAAACTGGCTAAACCGACCGTCTGCTAGCCGCCTCACGTCACAGAAATCAGTTAATTCTCAGCACATAGAGACTCTTTCACCTAGATATCACACTATAGAGATTGTGTCTGTTCCCCGAACTAGAACAATGATGAACTGCCTTTAACTGAAAAATTTGTTTACTATTGTCATTTTGCATTATTGACACATTATTTTCCTAATTAATGCTGTTCAGTTGCTTTGACACAATCTGTATTGTTAAAAGCGCTATATAAATAAAGGTGACTTGACTTGACTATTTTGGGAAATTATTTTTTTAACCATAACCATATTAATATTAAAATATTGATATACTTTATAAATGTTTTGGGAAACCAAATAATAACATTCTAGGAACGTTCTAATTAGGTTTTAAAAGGTAAAAGCATTTGGCATTTGAAGCCATTATGCATGAGTCCTTAAAACCTGTGCTCATGTCTGCCTGGCTTATGTAAGAGACCACAACTATATATTAAAAAAAATGGCATGGCTCTTACATAATCCCGTTAAAAAAGGGTTTAGTATGCTGTTATATTTGCTTTACATTGCATGCAACTGTAAACCTTCTGTTACTGAAAATTCAGAATACTGGTGATTTTAGTTCATTTCTCAGAGTATAGAAAAAAACCCTGCATTTTAACTTTGAATAGACTAGAATGCAGTTCTTGCACTGTGGTAATACTGTGTGGTTTCCATGAGTCACTACATCCTGTGGCTCTCTACACATATTTACAGAACCAGAGTTGTACCGAGTTATTCAAATGTAAAAGTCCTTGTAAAGGACCAAAGCAGTGGGGTATATGTTGTTTAGGTCTTCATTTGACCATGTTTAACAGATTTATACCTAGAGGTGACAATTCCAGTGAGACTTTATAACCCTGCCGGACTAAACAGCCATCTATACACCTCTTATATTTACTCTTTTAAACAAAGAGTTTACCCAAAAGTGAAAATATGCTAAAGGTTTACTCAACCCCAGGCCATCCAAGATGTAGAGAAGTTATGTAGCATTACATCACTTGCTCACCAATGGATCCTCTACAGTGAATGGGTGCTTATTATGATGATTTTATCAGCTGGTTGATCTCATTCTGATGGCACCCATTCACTGCAGAGGATATGTGCCAATTAAACCATCAGTGAAATTGATAGCTGGCTGCCATGTATCCAGTCAGATAATACAAGCGTAGTACTGGGACAAAAGGAATACTGGAATTGGAGCTGTTGGACATTCATGAAGGTGTTTTAGACTTATTTAGTTTCATTTAGTTTTTTTTTTTTGATTAACTAAAACTGAAAGCATTTTTAAAGAACTAATAAAAACTATAAAAACATTTAAAAAGTCTCTAAAGTCCCATCATTTCAGTGACTGGCCCATTTACCTAGAGTGGCCTGCCACAGGATATCAGGGACTAAGAGTGCTCAGCTCTTTAATGAATGGGGCATGGAATGGAGCACATTGTGACCTGTAGGCCAACTGCCAAGTAACCGTTTTACAATAATTTCACTGGCATAGTACTCTCCACTACTCCTGTGCAGAATCCTCTTAACGCAGCATGTAATCTGCATGGAGATGATTTTGACACGATACCCGATCTCCACACTGCACTGCTCCCACACATCTGAGCCGCACATTTCCATGACCTTTCCAGGCATAATTACTGGATTTATATATATATATATATATATATATATATATATAAAACATCTATCTAGCTGGGGTGGATTTACATTTGCACAGCAAGTACGAATCTTTGGAATTAATGGATTTAAAAAGTTAAAGTAAATGTCTCCATTAAGACCCTTGATGGAAAGACAAAATATCAAACAGGCATGTTTTACTCTACAGAATAATTCAAACAAAAGCTAAATCTAGCCAGTGAAATATTTGGATGTTTGGATGAAAGTTGACACTCAATTCATTCGAAGTTTAAATGGTTTATTAATTTTTGCACCGTTTTTGTACCAAAAAACAAAAATAATCATTAAGAAATCAGGTCTAACAGTTTTAAATACAAAAATGAATGAGATGAAACATTAATTGGTGTTAAAAGTGGCATTATCATCATTGGCCTTTTTAGCATAGAAGATAAGAATCTTTGTAAAAACAAGCCTGGGGCACAAATTCATTCATAACTGGAATGTACGCTTGTCAGGTGTACATGTTAGACACTTACATAAGTTTTATAAAAATGCCAAGATACAATCCCACTGAAGCATTATGGCTCCATTTAAGATGAGCTTTAAGTATTCTGTGGTCAAAGACTTCCCAGCTATACATATATAGATCTCATCTTCAATAAGCAAGGCATTAAATCAATGTCAAATCATTCATGATGAACTAAGCACTGCGTCATGAACCTTCGACACAGTTCACACTATAACAATCTAATAAACCTGTTCTTATGACATTAACCATACCATCTTCAAATATCACTCCAAGTACTGGCTTTGATAGCAAAACAAAAAAAGATAAAAAAGGAGAAAGAAAGAAAAATCTATTTACATAGAAATTATGCAATATGCAAAAGCTTTATGTTGCTTTGGGCAACCCCATATAAGCATCTATCAGAGTCTCTCTCCTCAGCGCCTAAACTGATGAACATCAGTAAAAACACAGTCACATCACAATGTGTGTCAGTTTGAGGACAGGAGAGATCCTGACACCCTTCAGTTCTTGGTTAATGCCACTATAAACGGGCTCCACTCATTGATCTCTGGGTCATACACCTCCATGGTGTTGAGAAACTCATTGCCATCAAAGCCCCCAACTGCACAGAGCACACCATTCAGCACAGCCAGCCCTGCGTTGCTCCGTGCTGATGTCATGCTTCCCAACATCCTCCACTCGTTCTTGGCTGGGTCATAGACCTCCACACAACGCAGAGCGTGAGAGCCGTCAAATCCTCCGACCACAAACAGCTTCCCTGGAAGCAGTTGGAAATTACTTAATTGAAGCCAAGCCCTGAATCTGACAAGCTTCAGTCATTTTCCTACCAGTGAGACTTTATAACCCTGCCAGAATAAACAGCCGGAATAAAATTAGCTGAAAATGTACTTACCCTCAGGCCATCCAAAATGTAGATTATTTTCTTCATTGGAACAGATTTGGAAAAATGTTGTATTACATGACTTGGTCACCAATGGATCCTCTGCAGTGAATGGGTGCCGTCTGAACAAGAGTCCTAACAGCTGATAAAAACATCACAATAATCCACAAGACTCCAGTGAAGCAAAAGCTGCGTGTTTGTAATAAATCCATTATTAAAGCTGTTTTAAACCATTTTTTGGATAAATTATGAGTCTCCTATCCATAATCTTGCTTTCTCCAAAGAAGAAGTTGTCTTGCCTCAATCAGGAGAGAAATGTGCACTGTTTACAAGCGAAAATGCTCCAAAACGTTCTAAACAAATATGTTGGAGAATTTTAATGTGAGAGAACAACAGCAGATGGACTTTTCACTGGAGGAAGCATGATTATGGATTATGGACTCATATTTTGGCCAGAAATCATGGTATAAAGTTACAATGCCTTATTGGAGGATTTGTTTCTTACAAACACAGCTTTTTACAAGATGTTAATTGATGGACTGGAGTCTGTGTGTGGATTATTGTGATGTTTTCATCAGCAGTTTGGACTCTCAGTCTGACGGTACCCATTCACTGCAGAGGATTAATTGGCGAGCAAGTAATGTAACATTAAAGTTCTCAAAATCTGTTCCGATGAAGAAACCAACTCATCTTCATCTGGGATGGCCTGAGGTCGAGTATATTTTCAGCATTTTTAAAAAAATTTTGGGTGATCTATTCATTTAAACACGAGTCTCCTTTTACCTTCATACACAGCCACACCAGCTCCACGACGGGCCACGTTCATGGGGGCCACCAGGGTCCATGTGTTGTTTGCTGGGTTGTAGCGCTCTACTGAGTTTAAGCAGTTCCAGGACTCAGCGCCACCTATCACGTACACAAATCCATTTAGCTCGCACACTGCTGCCTGGTGCCTCCCTAAACACAGAAGAGAGATAATGTACATGGTGAATCACACATTTTGGGTTTTGCAAAAATCGAAGTAATTTCAGAACATAAAATTGAATAGGCATACTGATGTTGAGGGGTGCGCAGCTGGTCCACATTTTTGTCACAGGGTCAAAGGAGTCACAATTCTTCAAGCCCTTTTGGCCACAAGGATCAGATCCACCCACCACAAAAAGCTTGTTTTGCAAAGAACACACACCTGAGAAGAAACAGGAAGAGAGATTATTCACCCCTTTAATGCCCTTTTTTTATTTTCAGCCTTCAGGACCGAATAGAAAAAGCTCATTCAAAACCGTCGCAAATATTAAATAAATTGCTTAGCAGGAAGTGATGCCTACCTGCATTGCAACGGTTGGTACGGAGCTCAGGAACTTGAATCCACTCGTCAGCCTTAGGGTTATACATCTCTCCACAGCTCAGCTCATCTGAGTGACCATTGGAGCCACCCATCACATACAGTTCACCCTGAGAGAAAAACATTAATTTAGGTCTAATGGCAGAGGCAACACAGCTGATTCAGGATTGGAAACCGTACACTGTCTTTACCATTAGCACAGCCATCTGGAAGCGAGCTCGTGGAGTGCGCATGGGGGCAATGAAAGTCCAGCAGTCCTTCTTTGGGTTATAACACTCGACAGTCCTCAAGCACTCTTCTCTGTTATAGCCACCTGGACAGATAACAATATGTACATCAGATCTGCACACCTAGCTCCATTTATGATTTCCATTTATGACAATTTTCTTTCCCATCTTATGTGATGATACATATGTGGTGCCTTCATTTTATATTTGTTTTTCTCCAGCTCCACCACTATAACACTCTTAATGTTTGTTTTGCAAAATTTGCATGAATGATATTACAAAGCCCACATGGCATGTGTGCATGTTCTGCTCTGGTAACGGGTAAAAAGAAAATCTGCAAAATAGATTTAAATATGTAATATATATATATATATTTAAAATAGGTTGAAAGGAGCTGAGAAATATACTTTAATTGGAAGCTAAACGTAAGTTATTGTATTTTTAGCCTATTTACTTGATCAAAATCTGGGCATGAATACCTGCAACAATGAGCTTGCTGTCCAGTTCAGCGGTTCCCAGGCCTGAGCGAGCGTAATGCATAGGCTTCAACAGCTTCTCCTGCAGATCTTCTGGTTGGGCCTCAAAGCTAGGGCTCTTCAGCACACATGGCGTAGCAGATGGGGACGTATGAGGACTGGTGTGGCCGTGCAGGGAGATCACACACAGCACACCTCTCAGAACAGCCAGACACAGGTATGTGTTGTCTAGAAATGAGCAGACAGAAAGGCTTAGCACCCTGACATCCAATTAATTTAATAAATACACTAATACAGGGATCTTACTTTATGCGACTCAAAATAAATAAAAAGAAAGAAAGAATATATATTTACATATATATAATAAATAAAAAGACTAATTGAGTTTTACAACAGATTACACTATTGGCAAAAAGTTTGGAAATGTAAATTTTTTTAATGTCTTTGGAAGAAGAAAAAAAAAGGTATCTTAAGCTAACGAATGCTGCATTTATTTTATCAAAAATACAGTATAGTCAGTATTATTGTGAAATGTTAGAATTGAAAAAGAACTGCTTTTTATTTAAATATTTTAAACAGTAATTTATTTCTGTAATAGCAAAATAGAACTTTCAGCATCATTACTCCAGTCTTCAGTGTCACATGATCCTTCAGAAATAATTCTAATATGCTGATTTGGTGAACTGTTTATATTTTAAATAAATGCCATTTTATTCAAAGAAACCAGAAAAAAATACCGTTTCCACAGAAATATAAGGCAGAGCAATTGTTTTAAAGGGGTCATTAACTGAGAAATCAAATTTCCCTTGATCTTTTGACATATAAAAGGTCAATGTACTATAAAATCATCCTGTAAGTTTCAAAACTCAAAACTTTCTCATTAGTTTAAAAACAGCTTTTATTGAAACCAAGCTCAGAAAACAACTTGTTTTGGAATGTGCCACTTTATGACGTAATAGTGTGGCTAAGCACCGCCTCTGCAGGAGAAGATTAATGCCTGCTTCTACATCACTGCCTCTTTAGCCCCGCCCACTGACACACACTTGTAGCAGGAGCAGAGGAAATACTAGAGAGAGACGCAAACACAGGATTACTCTGAAACTCTGTTTGTTTGTTTGTTTGCTTTACTTTGCTACGGATTCATTTTTAAACAAGGCAGTATGGTGCAGGCTTTTCAGAGACTAAAAGTAAACTGTTCCTGCAATACCAGAGGCTGCAGTTTCAGGACCGCTTGATTCAAACACCAAACAAACAGATGCAAAGACTAGATCCATGGAATCTATTAATTCTTTATCTTTCCATCTTATTTTTAATGAAAGAGCTGACGTGAACTTGGGTGTGTGAGGTGATGTCAGCAATCTCCATTTAGCCTATAAAAACAGGCCGTTCTGCAGAGAGACTCAAAAACAGGATCGAAAATAGCCTATTACTTCTAAATTAAGTTTAAAAATAAAATAAAATAAAAATCACACTAACATAAGTGAACCTCAAGAAAACATTATAAAATAATAAAAATGTGCAGTTCATGACCCCTTTAAACACTAATAAGAATTATTATTACTGATTGTAATAGTAAATTACATATTAAAATATATTCAGATAAAACAACAGACCTCTTTAAAAGAAAAAAAAAAAAAAGTTTCAGAAAGACAAAAAAGGTGCTCAAATGAAGCACTATAGACTTACTGGTGGTCTTCTCTGAGGCAATATACTTCCATTCGTGCTTGTTGAACTGGCTGTTGGAGGGAGAGAGGCTGCCAGAGGCACCTGAGCTCATCTCGTCTCTCTCTCGAGGAGGCTTCTTCTGCAAAACCAAACCAGGCACCTCTAAACCTGCCCAAACTTCATCCCCTACCTCTACTGCATGCATACAGACTTGGGGCCAAAAGCTACACCCATTCCCTCCAGTGCCAATGCCACCATTTAAAGGGGCTTCCACAGTGCACAGACAGCTAAGACAAGTGGTGGTTCACAGAACTCCCTTTTAGAGCAAACCACATGAAACTTATTAAAATGGGAGCCATGCTATTCTACAGTGGAGAATGTAGTGTACTGTAAGGGGAGGACTGAAAACCAGTCATGTACCTGCACAAAATGGATGTGGTCATCCTCAGAGCTGCAGACTTCTGCCTGCCCCTCAAGCAGGCTCCCATCATGCAATTTGTGATCTGCTGAGTAGTACAGCGTTTGCACCTGCAACAACAAAACACCAACAAGACCCATGTGGGTGTTTCCATAACAAGAACAAAGCAATGTTCTGCCTTGTTCCTTGAAGCAATGGAGTCAGCTGCTATGAGGGAGGTCCTTGACAACTGTGTGCTGCCTGGACCTTGAGGGAGCCATGACCTTTCACATGTCTACGGTCACTGTGATTGTGTAAATTGCTGGAAGAAGAGATCATTCCTATTATAAGTTACTTCGCTTTGGGTCAGAGTTATCTAAACAAATGATTGCAGCACAGTGGGTTTGGAAAAAAAGTTGCAAGGCTCTCAGGAACAGTGTGCACAGATGGGAGCACATGGCTTTTGGTAGGTGGACTTAGTACCACTGATGGTTGGGATCTTGCATTCTTCTTCAGGGCTGGACAAATCTGCTGTTGATGTGTATTAATAAACCTACAGGAGAGATGGGGAGATCAATGGGGAGGAGCACTCATTAGAATCAAATTAACAATAGTCCAAAACGCCCTGCTGGGGAGAAAATGTTGAGTTACAAAGACAATTCAGGTCAATACAGTACAAGGATAGAAAGAGAAGGGGGAAAAACAGACTTAACCTTTGGCTCACCTGGAAAACCAGTTTTTCAGTATTTTGAGGAGCACGTACTGCAAAATTTACAAGGTTAAGGGCAAAAACTCTGGGGGCAGGGGAAGGGGGGAACTCTTAGTCAACCACTGAACAGTCTAGGAGACATGAGCAAAGTGAAAGGAATGGGTACAGAAAAAGCCATAATACTGACCTCTTCCATCAGTTTCTCCAGGGGATTTCCATTCTTCCACAGGCTGTGCTGCACCCAGCTTATCACTTTTGAATACAGTTTGCCATTACCTGGCAAGTTCAGGTTGTCCTCTAGCATAACCTCCAGCTATACAGACACAATTACATATGGTATTATAACAAATTAATTAATGCAAATAACATATATAAAATGTATTTACCTAACACGTATGTATATATTTTAAGTATTTTTATATTATATATATATTTATATACTTTCAGTCGAGGAAGTTTAAGGAAGTCATCCTGTTCTGAAATCTCCTGAAGATGGTCCTGTATAAAAGCATCAATCTTGCCCAGAAGCCGCCCATCAGCCATGCTACTAGCAAAGTTGCGGTATGAAATGGCACTCTGGGAGTCCATTTTTGATAGTAGGTAGTCTCCACAGATCTGCAAACAGGATTCAGGAGATCAGGGCACTGTACAGTAGTGTATACATGAGAGAACTACCATGTAAATGCCTGTACATACCTGTTTGACCCTCTCCAATTTGAGCTTCTTTGCTGCAGAATACACATCGCTAACCAGATCTTTATCTGCCTTCAGTCTGTTAACAGGAGATTATGAGAATATATGAAACCTGTATGTCCTTGAAATAATCAATGTGTAAAGATAAGTATACGTATAAAAAAAAAAGAAAAAAAAAAAAGTAAAGATAAATATATGTACTGGGCTGTGTAGGCATAGTTAAGCAAGATTTCCACAGCATCAGGGTTGAGGTCATCAAATTTTACCAGCGAAACCCCACCATGTGGTTCAGAGTCAGTGTTGAAAATCTCAAATAGATAAGGACTACAGCAGGCCAGCACAGCCTTATGGGCCATCAGTTCATGTCCACAGACCTGCAGAAGAACCATTATAAACATTTTGTAAGTACAGATCTGTGCTACAGAGAGCCTTTATCTATAGTTCAAAAGTATAAGAAATTAATACTTAATTCAGCAAGGATGCATTTAATTGATCAAAAGTGCCAGTAAAAACATTTATAATGTTACAAATAATTTCTATTTCAAATAAATGCTGTTCTTTTAAACTTTCTATTAGGGGTCATATGATGTTGCTGGAGAAAGGAAAAATTTTAATCGCATCATATGACCCCTTTAAGCAGCACAACTGTTTTCCACACTGAGGATGATAGGAAATGTTTCTTAAAACTGGAGTAATGGCTGCTGGAAATTCAGCTTTGCCATCACAGAAATAAATTACATTTTAAAATATACTAAAATAGAAAATGGTAATAAAACAAATAATTTCAAAATATTACTGTTTTCACTGTATTTTTGATAAAAAAAACAAAAAAAAAACTAAGTGAGCATAAGAGACAAAAAAA
This sequence comes from Sinocyclocheilus rhinocerous, assembly GCF_001515625.1. NCBI lineage: Eukaryota > Metazoa > Chordata > Actinopteri > Cypriniformes > Cyprinidae > Sinocyclocheilus > Sinocyclocheilus rhinocerous. The sequence goes on from NW_015655401.1 coordinate 1,811,729, forward strand.
ACAACAATAACAACTTTTGATCGATAGTGTACAGCACATTTGTAAAAAGATGGTCATGTTTATTTTTCCTGTAACCAAGGTGTGTGCGTGTGTGTGGGGGGGTCTTACCTGCAGTCTGACATCACAAAACTGGCCGCTTTTACGCAAAGCATTCATCTTGGCCACAGTAGAATCAAGGAAGCTCTCGTCTTCAAATATTAAATATCCGTTGGGAGTCATTTTGATGGATCTATCAAAGTCAAGGAGGCAAACATAGCAAAATCCAAACAGAGTAAAACGACTGCTTTTTATTCACAATAGAACTGCACGATATATCGTTTCAGCATCGATATAGAGATTTGCACATCCGCAATAGTCACATCGCAGGATGTGCGATGTTTAGTATAGTGATCGTTAATCCACATGGACCGGGTACCAGGGTTCAAAACACAGGCGATTCTTGGATTAAGTGCAAAGTTTAACCATCATACAATGAAGGTTCATCATTGTATGTGTTTTAGGTCGTCGGTTTAAACATTCAAGCGATTTTAAATGGGGTATGAGTGGTTATGAACGAATGAATGAAACTCATTTGTCCGTGTTCCACTCCGTCTCGACTTGAGCTCGCGAAAAGCACTTGAGAAACAGTGTCTCTTCCGCGGCTTGGTACGCTTTCAACACGTTTTTTTAGTCTCGAGCAAGACTGTACGACATTCCCATTACATGATTTGACTGATTTTTTTACGTAGAAAGGGCAACAGCGCACCTCATTAAAAGAAATGATCATTCATGTTTTCATAATCGCTGGCCAAATTAAAAAAACTAAACTAAAATTAAATCATCTTTGAGAACAAGGGGGCCCTACGCAGCATGCGTATTTTGCGTATAGGGAGGATCGGCTCTGGGTGAAGGTAAACAATTCAGAAAGAAAACGGATGTGTAACAGTATATTGGTTCACAGCAGTTTAATGTTCCTGTTACGTTCTGTGTCATGAATGCTAATCAAACAACAAAACACAGAGAAAAATTACTTTTGTAGCTTTAACACCGATTTATTATATTTAATTTATACAGTGAAGACATATCGCAATATATAATTTTCATATCGCAATATATAAATCGCAGAAAAACAAAATATCGCAATGTGAGTTTTTTCCAATATCGTGCAGCCCTAATTCACAAACACAGCACATGATGAGAAGACCCACATGGAATCTGTGGCATTTTATACCAATGACTGTGTGGGGATATCTGTGAAATGGATTTAAATATGATATAAAATGTGTTAAACTGAGCTGAGAATGCTACACATATATTAGAGGGTGTCATCAAAAGTAGCTAAATACTTATTATGAACATATAAGGAGTGGGGGATGTGAAAAGCTCTCTGAAATTCTGCAGAAATCCCCACAGATTTCTGTAAAATTCTGTGGTCACAGATTCCATGCAGGTCTGGTGAGGAGACACACTTACCAAACAGGTATAACAGAAGAACAGTCTTGCTCTAAGGCACTTTCAACAGAGGGTACCACACGCAGATGTTTCTGGATAAGAAGCAGTGGCTGCAGCAACTCAAACTTCACGTCACAGATTGTGTCTAATGTCACTCAGCGGGTTAAAGAATACAAGTTCTACCACCTTGATTACACATGATGACCTGAAGAAGTGAAAGACAAACACACTCAATTCAACCAAGACAATTCAACTACAGCTAATAAGAAATGTTTCTTGAGCTTCAAATCAGAATATTAGAATGATTTCTGAAGGATCATGTGCCACTGTAGACTCCATTAATGACTGCTGAAAATTCACAGGGATAAATTACATTTGAAAATATATTCAACTAGAAAACAGTTTTAAATTGTAATAATTTCACAATATTACTGTTTTTTACTGTATTTTTGATCAAATAAAATGCAGCCATGGTAAGCATAAGAAGCTTCTTCAAAAACATGAACTCCAGCACAGACATTGATACAAAAAAATCATTACGTTCAATTTTGCCATAGTCAGCGTTCACACACATTTTCACCAATTAATTATTTAAGGTTTTCCAGTAGGTTTAGATTTCTATATATTCTATAAATATTTTACAACTGTATTTGACTAGAAAGTTCTGTATTGATTATAGAAAATCCCCTGTCTTTTCCAGGCCTGGAAAATCCCAACACTCTGATATTTCTAGATTTTCCAAGGCTGTGGGAAGCCTGAATAGGTTTCTTTATGTACCAAAACTGTAACCACCAACTTGTATTTTTTGGTCCATATCAATATTATGTTTTGGTCCAGTTCATATTATTGCTTCTAACAACTTTGTTTAACTGTAAGGAAAAACAACTGTAACTTTAGAAAACACAAATTGATGCTCTAAACCTTATACAGTACATTTAATGTAAAAAAAAAAAAAAACTCGTAATGCACTCAGTGGTTTTTATATTTCCGGTTTATTGTTTGTTGAAGGCGCGAGGCGGCACACGCTACCCTGAGCGCGAGGAGGAACTGCTCTTTCTAGATCAAACCAGTACCGCTGAAAGACGCACACGTGACCTATCATAACTATAAACTGAAAACAAGTCTGCAATATAAACATCGCATTAGGTCTGTACTAGGTCAGCAGGTCATGTGACTAAGACAACATACTGTATAATTACTGAGGTATTACATATCTATGTGATTAATGAATTAGAAATACCTGAAAAGACCCAGCTGTATTGTCAAACGGTTCGTTCAAACGAAACGAACACTGCGTCATTTGTTCACCCAAAATGACCAGAACCCGAATGTGGAACTGAAAGAAAATGAGATTTTAGGCAGAACGACAGCCTAAGCAACGTTAAATATTCACTTTCAAAATAAGTAACGTTAAATGGTGACTGAGGCTGTCGTTCTGCAAAAAACAAACAATAATAAAAAAAACAATTTTCCTTCAGTTCTTCTCCTTTCATTTTCATCTTTAATCTTTAACTAAATTACCTCTTCAACGATAATCGGACATTTCCTGGTTTTAAACGGTTAAAGTGCTAGTAATCTGAGAGGAGCGGTCCGTTTCAGAGATGCGGTTAGAAGAAATGTTAATTTTATTTCAATGCATAATTCCAGTTCAGACCAGAGGCAAACATTATGCAATTTGATAAACACAGAAAATAAAGGCCAATAAAGAAGACCGTAATGTGTATCGCTGCATAAAAAATTAGTATTGTCAATTAATAGATGTCATATTTCCTGTGATGTCATTTTGCAATTTGTTCTATTTCCTCTGTGGAGATCTATATTATGTAACTACCTCCACCTTAGCCAGCTGTCTCCATGGTTTCCAGCCACTTAGAAAAAGAAACATGAATATGTAGACAGACATGCCTCCTCCTGCCCTCTCTCAATGGATCCCTCTATGCAAACTGTTGCTCAGTTGAGCATGGCTTACATAAGGCACTCTGCTGAACATGGTTTGACAACATACCTAAGTCATTTTCATAAGTCAAATTCAGGCCTCTGAAAGCTAACATTGCTGATGATACAGCCTGCAGATATGCCATTAATCTAATGAATGCTATTATTTGCAGTTTTTGTTATTGTTAGGTTTGTATAAGAGTATCACAGTGTGATAAGAGAGGAAGATTGAAAACATTTGTCAAGGAAACAAACTTTTCTTTTCTTTTTTTTTATAAAATATATTGTAATTTTATTTCTAAATGTCTCATTATAATTTATATTTGTCTATTACTTATAGTTTATATTGGTGTCTATCTTTCTAAACTTCTTCACGAATATCACCTTATACTTGTTCACTTGAACTTGATTGTGTGTGTCAATTGTCTCTGAAGCTGGTTTGGAAGTGATAATCATTATGAAAAATGCCATACAAATTAATTTAATTTCATTTTAATTTTAAAATCTTCCTTTTATTCCTAATATTGCCATAATTCTAATTAAGGTAATAACAATTATACCTTTAGTAGAATGATAAACAAGTCTTTATAATAACCTGCTCGCTATTTTCCACACACACAGCATAAATGGGTGTGGATACAGTACATGAAACTGTTCTCTATTTTTTTTTACTGCACTGTTTTTATATTTCTATTTAGGTTTATTTTGCAATAACGGTAAGCCACCTGTACGTGTCCTTTATTTTGTAAGCATGGAACCAGTAAGAAGTGCTTTGGTTATGCAAGCCATTTAAGTTGTGTGGAGATGTTGACTGCCACACAAACTATACACTTATATAAGCCACACTTATATAATCAAGACTTCTCTAGACTCAGGAATGAGTCTTATCTAAGTTTTATTCAAGTGTTTCATTGGTCTAATTAAATTGAGCTATACAGTATAGAGTTTTATGATAATCAAATATTTATTTATAAAAACACTAGCAATTTTCATGTTATTTATTTATTTTTGGAAGTGCTCACTTTTATAATAAACACAAACATAAACTGATTTTTTTTAAAGATGCTACTATTGTAGTTCTTAATATTTTTTATTGTTTATATTTTTACATTTTAGTTAAATTTATAGTCATTTTGTTTGATTTTTTTTGTTTTTGTTTCGATTCAATGTACTTGTCAGACCATTGTCACTGAGGTATGTTGTGTGGAGATGTTGACTGCCACACAAACTATACACTTATATAAGCCACACTTATATAATCAAGACTTCTCTAGACTCAGGAATGAGTCTTATCTAAGTTTTATTCAAGTGTTTCATTGGTCTAATTAAATTGAGCAATACAGTATAGAGTTTTATGATAATCAAATATTTATTTATAAAAACACTAGCAATTTTCATGTTATTGATTTATTTTTGGAAGTGCTCACTTTTATAATAAACACAAACATAAACTGATTTTTTTTAAAGATGCTACTATTGTAGTTCTTAATATTTTTTATTGTTTATATTTTTACATTTTAGTTAAATTTATAGTCATTTTGTGTCATTTTTTTTGTTTTTGTTTCGATTCAATGTACTTGTCAGACCATTGTCACTGAGGTATGTTGACATTTAAATCAGCTTTTTGTGGAGAAAAAAAAAAAATTTCACTACAAAGTGAAACTGGCAGATTTCCAGGTGATTCTTACCAGCAGTCAGTACCTTCCTGTTAGTAATACCTGAAATTAATAAATAACTGTGATCAAATATACAAGTAGGTCTTCTTTTTGGTAACAGACTTAAGACTTTTAATCCTTTTCTTTGAAATCCTGGTTTTGATCATTTGAATTACATTTGAAAGCAATCAGCAGCATACCTTTACCTTCAGTATTATATAAGACATCAGGAATTCCATATTTATGACCTCTTCTCTCTATAATACTTTTTGGATGTATGGGTTTCTAAGAAATCAACATAAACAGTGTACATTGTGTTGTTGATTTCTGTTAGGCATTTATTGCTCTGGATCAATGACCTGGAATATGGACAGAGTGCTTCATTCCTATGAAATCACAAACCTAATCAATCTAAATATTTTAGAATACTTTATCAATATTAAAATGATATTCACTCCACATACATTATTATTGATCTTTGAACTTGTCACATGATGCCACTTCTTTTGACCCACATTTGCACATTTAGATGGGATTAAATGAGAATTTTACATCTACAACAGTGCATATAATAGCAAAGGAAACAGCGCCCCCATGTGACTGACATGAAAAGCCCTGAGCGTAATAACATCACAGTGCATATTTTGGCTAAAAAATGTACTCGCCCTCAGGCCATCCAACATGTAGATGAGTTTGTTTCTTTGAACAGATCTGGATAAAATTAGCATTACATCACTTGCTCACCAATGGATCCTCTGCAGTGAATGGGTGCCGTCAGAATGAGAGTCCAAACAGCTGATACAAACACCACAATAATCCACAAGTACCCCACACGACTCAGTCCATCAGTTAATGTCTCGTGAAGTGAAAAGCTGAATGTCTGTAAGAAACAAATTCATCATTGAGATGTTTTTAACTTCAAACTATTTCTGGCTAAAACCAGAAGTCCTCTCTCAATAATATTGCTTTTTCCAGTGAAAAAGTGCAATCAGGAGAGAAACATGCACGGGCCAAGCACTGTTTACAAGCGAAAACAGTCCAAAACAAATATGTTGGTTGATTTTTATGTGAGACGACAACAGAGGATGGACTTTTCCACTGGAGGAATGGATTTTTTTTTTTATAGTTTATGGATTGTTTTTGTCATTTTCATTGGTTTTTGTTTATGTAAATAGGTCTAGTTTCATTTTTTTTAAATTTAGTTTTAGTTATTTTAGCACATCATCAAACTAAAATAAAATGAAAAACGTTGCTATGGCAACTAGCTACAATTAAATCGTTTTTTCCCTCCTTTTTTAATTCCATATAACGGAAATGTTTTTTGTTTTAATGAACAATAATAACTGTCACACTGCAGACATACATCACTTACAGACCTTAAACAGGCCTTTAGGTATGCATAATCTACAAAGATGGAAAAGTGACAAAGTTTGTATTCATTTAATTTATTTTTCAAAAGGACGATACAATATAAAAGGAATATTTTATAAGGCAGTTGGTAAACCATTTCATAATTTTTTGCACTTAATCATATGATTGACTGGTGTGATGCAAACTCAACATTCACTTGGAATCGTAAATGAACAAGTTCCTTGGGTTGTTTATGTATGGCTTCAAGTATGGCAAAAACAAGTAGACCACAGTGGAAGCAAAATTCTCCACTGCAGCTTGAGTGCTAGCTGCGTGTTTGGTGGGAATTGTGAGAGTACACAAACACTTGTGTGTCTCAGAGGTTAGCTATATCATCAGCACCTGACATAAAGTCTGAGTTCAAAGTACATGTTGATGTTAATCATGTTCTACAATTGGTAACATCTAATACAGTTCAAAAATGATATGATCAAAATATACATAAGCTTTTGTTGGATAATCTAATAATACTCAGCGTTATAAAAAAATTAAACTCATCGTTTTTGAAGGAGTACAAAAACACACACTAGTTTTAATCAACAATCATGACAATATAAATGTTTTTGGCAACTTAAGAAAAGTTATTCCCTTTTTTGTTTCTTAAAACGTGATCCGGTGTGATATGGAACAAAAGAGTTTCTAGAAAGTGCATGAATTACTGAAGGGACTGTGGAGGAAAATAAGCACTCTGATCACAAGAAATTAAGCTGGAAATCTCCCTCTTGAAAGCACAGGTGTTCATATAAGGTTGGATTCAACATCCAGCTCTGAACTTATATATATATATATATATATATATAATGCAATGCATGCAAGTAGGAAAAAGCAAATACTGATGTTGCATGTTCCATAGACCAACTCTGATTATGTTTTAAAAAGAAGCAGATGAAGAAAAGAGTGTAAAGTAAAAATCCTGTGAACGAAAGCTTGATCACCTTCTTAAAGTAGTAGTTCACACAAAAAAATGAAAATGCTGTCATCATTTATTCACTTTCATCCAAATCTGTTTGACTTTCTTCTGTTTAACACAAAAGAAAACATGGAATGTTGTTTGGACCCTAAAGTTCTTCAAAATATCTTCTTTTATGTTCCACAGTCAAACAGGTTTGGTACAACATGTGGGTGAGTAAATGATGACATACTTTTCGGTGGACTATCCCTTTAAGTAAAACAAAAAACAACACACCCCTAGAGTACCATCACCTGCCACTGTAATAACATGATTAAAGATTTAGTCATGTGATTACATGTACTGTTTGTTCTGTTCGGTTGAGACTTTACATCAGGACAGGTATGAGAATGTGAAGTATGTGAAGCAGACGAGCAAAGATCAAAAGTTCCCTTTGATAATAGCTAAAATGTCTGTGCTTAATAACGACTGAGGTCAACAATAACATTTTCTCATCACCATTCTGTTAACATAGATCCAAGGTGCTTATCTTCACCGCATGAAATCCAAATGGAACTGTAATGTTTGATCGTTTTTAAAAAAGGTGAGTGACTGGACATCCTCCACAGTTTGGCAGTGTGGGCAGAAACCAGACCACGAGGGGTTGTGCCGGCCAGTCCCTCCGCCAACCCTGCCACGGTGCTGAGGTGCTGAAGATTACACAGTCTTCCTGGCCGTGAGCACTCTGACGATAGAGCCCACACCACCTGCTGAGAGAGCCTATACAGACAGAGACTGACTCTTAAAGGTGTAGTTCACCCAAAAATGAAAAACAAATCATCATTGAACCACCCTGGTGTTGCTCGAATGCCATATGCCCTTCCTTTTTCAGACCCCAAAATAAGGAATATAAAGAAATGTTCTGCTTGTGCTTGTCCATATAGTATAATGGCAGTGAATAACAACCAGCATCAAGCTTTTAAAGAAAGACGTAAAAATATCACAGAATGGTCCCATGCGACATCTGTCATATATAAGTGTTAGATAGGGTTTGGTGAAAAGCAAACTTAAATTTAATGTATTATCTAACGAAAATCCTGACCTTGGCCGCTGGTTTCTGTGCATGACTGTGTGTTCATGATACTCTATTAGCACTGCAGTTCACTCCGATATGCCCAGAAAAAGCACACAAGTTGCGAGAAAGCATGATTAATAATAACACAGCACAAAATACAATCAATGTGCTTTCTTCTTTGAGGTGAATATATCTGTTGAGTTAATTGCAACAAGAAGTTATCACGTTCACATGTCAACTGTCATTCTGACTGTCATCTGACAACCGGAGTTCCAGTCTGGATATATTTAACTCAGTGTGTACACAGGCACTTTTTGGGGATTTATAGACATTGTATTTCATGTTTTTATTCATCTTGATTTCTTGCAACTTGTGTGCTTTTCCTGGGGGAGTTGGTGTGAGCTACTACACTATTAGCGTATCATGAATGTGCAGTTGTGCACAAAAAACAACAGCCAGGTTTTTATGAAATAATATGTAAAATTTCATGTTTCCTTTTTTTTTTTTACCAAACCTTATCGTATACCCCCAGAACACTAGGGAGTATATGACACCATTCTGTGATACTTTTGCATCTTTTTTAAAAAGACTGATGCTAGTCACATTTCACTGCCATTATATGGACGAGCGTGAGTATTTTTTTGAATTTCTACTTTTGTAGTCTGAAAAGGAAATAGGGCATATGACATTAAAATAACACCAGGGCCAGTAAATGATGAGTTAATTTTAGGTGAACTACCCCTTTAAAAATAATCTATCGTTCCATGAAGAACCTTTAACATCATGGAACCTTTACATCGCACAGATGGTTCTTTATAGTTGAAAAAGTTTCTTTAGATCTTTAAATGTTCTTCAGACTAAGAAATGGTTCTTTTAAATACTTTTGACTGAAAGGTACATAAAAAGGTTCTTCTATGGCATAGCTGTGAAAATCCCCTTTTGGAACCTTTATTTTTAAGAGTGTTGTATTGCCAGAATTTTCATATTTAAAGGAACTATTCCTTTAAAAATGTATTTACCTTTTCATGCCACTGCAGTAGGATGGCACTACTGTTGTCTGAGGGTCTTTCAAAGCCTTTGTAGATGTATTTCATCAGGAGATCAACTCCACTCTTATCCAGAGACTGAACAGCCTTTTCTATATCGCTAGCCTTGACAGAGCTGAGCACTTTCAACACGAGGCCTTCAGCCCGGTCCTACACACACACACACACACACACACACACACACACACACAGAACT
>NW_015655401.1:1821625-1848079 GCF_001515625.1 Sinocyclocheilus rhinocerous
GGTCCTACACACACACACACACACACACACACACACACACACACACAATGAACTATCCTTGAAAAGATATGAATCATTAATCAATTCATTTGAGATGTTTATATACTTCTTATACACTTCCAATCCTATATGACCATCTAAATAGGTGCATTTTACACAAATATTATAAGTTATAATTATTTATAATTATGTAAAGCACTATTTAAAGGTAAAAATAATATTTAACATACATAATGCATAAAAATCATTAGAAAAAAAGGCCAAGACACTTCTTCTAGTATAAAAGGTTAAAAAGCCTTTATTATTGTTTAGGCTGTTTACTGTTGTATCTTAAATTATTGGTCATCTTATGTTGTTCTACATAAATAAAATGGTAATTGATGTAATATTTTATCCATGGCATTTCACCGTGTGCAATACTTATATTCTATAAAAATAGATTTAATGTTTCTTGTAGTTAAATGTGAAGAAATTAAGCTTTTTTTGCATTACGCTTACACTGTAACTGCCAATTAAATTAACAACTAAATATTCAAGATTTTATTAATTTCCAAGATTTTTAAAGGCCAGGAAATCATAGTTTTAAAATGGCCTAAAATGTAAAGGTAAACCCTGTAAATTGGAATTCTTATGTAATGTGTTTTTCTGGTGGACCTATAACCACTAGGGGACCTCAGCAAAAGACCTTGGAGGCAAAAATTGTGAGAACGATTTGTAGAATATGATCATGCTAAAAGTTTTACATAATTGATATTTTGAGATACTTAGCTTTAACTCACCTTCACATTCTGGTTCTTGGCGTTGATGGGTGGATTCTTCAGTACTGCCTGCAAAGCTCCCATCAGGTTACCTGTATCATGCACTAAGGAAAGCACCGCAGGACGCCTGAAATCACGTCTAGCCACGAATCACACAAACTCTTTAAATATCACTTTACATTAACTATTAAAAGTTGTCTGAAAGTACATATGAGAAGGTGCACCCTCATATTGCAATCTTGCAACCGGAAGTCATTGGCATCCGGAAGTGTTTCTACAGCAACCTCATTCTAAGTAATTGCCACATCTATAAGATACAGCCTCGGGTGTTGCACTTTAAACATTATAGCCGTAATTCTGCAGTTTTAAAAGAGCCTAAAGAGTTGGATCCGCAGTGCAAACGTATGATGAGCATGTGAACTGTGCACGTCCTAAATGAATGAAGCGACTGACTACCACACCCATGTCTGGACGAGAGAACAGAAATAATCTATTATAGCAACACAACACCAACATATCAAGTGCTTTCAGAAAACGACAAATCAAACGATATACTGCAAGGAAGCAGGACATCTGAAAAATAGCAACAAAAGTCATGGGACTGAAAGGATATGATCTGATGAGAGAATCCACCTCAGCCTCATCCGGACCTAGTTGATTTTCTCCGCCGTCCTCCTCGTCGACAAACTTGTTTTCGTCGTACTCATCTACATCAACCTTTCTGAATCGATCGGACACTGTGTTCTTCGACATGACTGGTTCGATTAATCAATCAGAAGATGTCAGTTCATACAAAATAGTCCCAGCACTTTCAGGAAGCAGCTCGGTGCTTGTTGACTTCCGCATAGAAAGCCCCTTAAGTGTCAGTGGCATAAATTAAAACCTCCACGTGTCATCTCAAATCTAACTCTAGGTGGCACGCAATCAATCCATTTTAAGACTTCATTTTAAGTTTCATTTTATGTTTAATTAGTTATTGCAATAAATTGGACATTGGTTCCGAACAGTAGCAAAAGTGCGAAAATTATTATATTATATGAGATATTATATTATATACCTGTACATACAATTGTCGATTTGTATATTTTTTATTACTTATTTTACCAATTTTTTTTTAATCTGTTTTTTTGTTCTGTGACTGTCATTCTGTTACACTGTGAAAGTTTCTGTCACGAAAACAAATTCCTCGTATGTGTAAACATACCTGGCAATAAAGCTCATTCTGATTCTGATTATATTATATTATATTATATTATATTATATTATATTATATGTTGCCGTTAATGCAAATCTACAATGAATTTTTAAATGCAAATCAACATGTTTTTCGACTACTTTAACTCATCAATACATTTTAACCAATTTCGTGATTTTTTTTTTTTAAGTTATATGAGACTCGACTCGATTTTTAAGTCAGTTTAATATAATTTAGGTCGAAATGACTTGTAAGGCCAATTTGATTGTACTTGAAAAATTAAGGCAGCAACTAGACTTAAGTTTTTAAATTGAAGAAGATTTTATTTATTTATTTATTTATTTTTACAGGTTAGGTTGTGTGTACCAAATGTATTTAATTAAGTTGGAATGGCAACACAAAAAATATTTCTGAAATACTGCTCTTAATGTGTAGGCACATGTATATATAAGTGAAAGTAATTTCAATTTAGTAATCCTTTACGATTTGGGTGAGACGTTGTTTGAAAAGCTTTTGAGGTGTATATTTACCACTATGTAAAATTAATCTATTCCAAATGTAGTTATTTGACTTGTTTTGATCTATGAAATTAAAGAAGGTATCTCGTTTTATTCTCATCCTGTTTTCTAGCACTACATAATGAAGATGTGTTACTGATATATTATTCTTTACATTAGCTTAATTATTCATGCATGAGCTAATATTGAGCAACTTAAGTCAGTCTTATAAAACCTGATTGTCCTCTACTCATACTGACATTCCTCCAGCAGCCCAGCAGATGGCTGCTATGTAGGCTAATTGAAAACATTTCCAAAGGCTATAAAAACAGGCCATGCCATCAAAGTTGGCTCTAGCAAGCAATGCCAAAATGTCCTACCAATGTATTAATGGGGATAATAAGCCATACAGGTACATGTGAGACAAAATATCTCCTACACCTCAGAATTAACAAGCATAAAAACAGTATCCCATTATTTTATACGAATGAGGTGTCATGGATAACGGTAGTAACATTTTTTCATCATATTGACATCAAAATGTGTGAAATTCCCTGATAGCACTGAGTTTTGGATTTCAGCCTTTAGCAGATGAGCAAAACACTCAAACCATTACATTATTTTCTAAAAGAAGAACCAGTCTCCGTAAACTTGGTATATGACAATCATCATTCAGTTGCTTTCACACAATTTGTAGTTGTGCTTGAAACAGGAAGAGCGTGAGGAGTTGGAAGAGGAGAAGAGAGGAAGGAAGACCAGGAAGAACACTTGTCTCTGATGAGATCTATGTTATTATGATTGATAATTGCCCATTTATGAAATATGAAGGGTATAGAAATTTCTACAGGAATATTTTCTTTGGCTTGTGAGAAATGTTGTCAGCCCTGGATAAGACACAAGATGCTAAGTCACAATAAAAGTGATTTTTGCAAACTATTTAACAATTTCTGTAGTAGTAGTAGTAGTATTAACAGCTATACTTTGCTTTTCAGTTATGGAGTTTTATATTTTCAGTTTACTGTAAGGTACTTGCAGGAAATTCCCAACAACTATTTTTTTTCCCAGTAACTACACATTTCCTCAAATGAGGCGCCTTTTCGCAAAACCTATGAACACAAAACTGTGAAAAAAATTTCCACAGTAAAGTGTGCTTTGCTTTTCAGTACTGTCAAATGTGTCAGTATCCTGATCCTGAGTCAGCTTCTTAAAGTAAACACTCCGTGTATAATTCCAATAAAAAGTTCTCAGACCATTCATTGGTATGAATATCCTTTTATTATGTTTATGCACGACACTACACAGGCTGGTAACATCACTTAAATGTACATGACACAGATAACTCTGTTGTGTATACATGAATCATACAGTACATGCCCACTTTTCAAGGATCTGACAGTTGTGGTGTTCGCAACACAACCAGCAAAGAATGTGTAAAAGTAGACATTTATTTTGGACTTAAAAGTGCACTCTAATGCTTAGGTCTATTTTTATCCCACAACCAGTCTTTCTGGTATCTACCTGCCACCTTTATCATACTAACCTCAGTTCGGTTTTATGAATGACCTTACCTGCTCTGCGTTAAGCACTTTTTTCCCATTGACATTCATTTCAAATGTTTGATTTTGAGATGTCCAAATCTTAAAATGAATTATAAAACACAATAACTACACAATAAGCATACAAATAAATAATCTCGCATACACTTTCATCATAAAGTATGTAAACCAGAGGAATGATTATGTGTGAAGTTAGATCTGTATGTGCCACAGTCTGCCACAAATATATTTTCACAACATGTCCCATCATGTCATTATTCCTGACACCTCACAAGGAGGTGGAGTCCTGCGTGGGAGGAGTAAGATGGCATTTTACCTTCTTCTTTTCACCCCTTGGGCAGGAGACGACATTTGTAAGTGAAATAAATAAAAGCAGCTGAATCCAGTTCCTAAGCAATGAATCTTTCGCTAAAATATGAGATGAATCCTGTCCCGAAGGCAAGGCTAACCATCAACCATCTACTGGTCACAGTAGAACTGAACGGAGAGCATTAATTGTTTTCTTATCACATCGGCAGAAACACATGAGGAACAGCGAGTCCTAAGGCTCAGGTCTCCACTGAGACAATAAATTACTCCCAGAACAGTTTTTACTGCTAAAATGTCAAGTGAACACAAAGCTGCCAGTTCTTGGCTCCTTGCAACCCGTAGAGAAGGACACAGACAGATTTGCAAGCACTTTAACATGGAGAATTTGCCCACATGGTAATTCAAGAATCAGTTTGAAATGAAGTTGGGAAATGGTCCTGAATGTTGTAAAGTTCTTCACGTCCCCTGCCCATTGTGTGTCTATTTATTAAATAGGGGGGAAGTCGTGGCCTAATGGTTAGACCCAAAGGTTGCGGGTTCGAGTCTCGTACCGGCAGGGATTGTAGGTGGGGGGAGTGAATGTACAGCGCTCTCTCCCACCTTCAATACCACGACTGAAGTGCCCTTGAGCAAAGCACCGAACCCCCAACTGCTCCCCGGGCGCCGCAGCATAAATGGCTGCCCACTGCTCCGGGTGTGTGTTCACGGTGTGTGTGTTCACTGCTGTGTGTGTACACTGTGGATGGGTTAAATGCAGAGCACTAATTCCAAGTATGGGTCACCATACTTGGCCACATGTCACGTCACTTTTCACTCACTCACTCACTCACTAAATATTGTTGGCTAATTTGATAATGTTTTCAGTGACCAATAAGAGCGTAGTACTCTCGTCTCTCAGATTATTTTGCCATACACAAAACATTTTACCATATTCAAATCTATTCCATAGAAGTTCCCCCAAAATCAGTGCAGAAAATACAAAAAATGGCTGTAGATTCTGTGTTCCTGATGCTGCATTCTAGATGAAGTCGGAGGTGGGAAGACTAGAACTGAAATTTCCATTTCCCACCATTCGAGCAATCCAGTCATGATGCGTTCCAGACAACCTGGATGTTGGAATTGTCCACCTCTACTTCAAAATAGCCATCAGAATGTCATTTTATTTGTCACCATCTTGGTAATGACGTCAAATGGTGCTTCTTATTGGAGTTGGGGTTTGTACCAGTGCTATTTTAGAATCACTGATATACATGTATTTTATGGTTTTAATCTTAGTTAACATTAATAACCCTACCGAGCGCCTTTCCAGTGGTTATCTTTAAGTAGGAGGTGGGAGAATTCAAAGTTGTCTGGAAAGCATCATAAAAATGACCCTGTAATAAGGTCAGTCCAGTCTTGTCTGATGAATCTGCTCAGTGATTCTCATGAAATGGTTGAATGAGAATCAGCACCAGTGGACCAACGCAGTCTCACACGTCAAGGCTTTTGCGTAGCTTTTTGCAGCTATCTGTTAGGTGGGTCGTTTCGCATTGCTGGTATCTCGTTTCAGGAACTTCTTGTTTTCAATTTCATTGAGTGATAGGGAAACCGTGCAGCGTGAGGGGTTCTCTCGTCTCTGCAGAATGCTGTCTTTAATTGCTTCTTTTATAACCTGCGAAACAAAAGAGTTGAAGACCAAAAACTAATTGCAAAGACTGTTGTGAAGGTGTTTGAATCAGAGTTTGAAGGAGAAGAACTGACCTCAATGTTGTTCAGCGTGTTGAACTCCATGAGGTCATGAAGCCTCCTGAAGGCCTGGTTGGAGTATTGGAAGTTGAAAGTGGAGAAGGGAGAGGCTGGATCGTCAAATATGTCAAAGTCGCCAAACTCTATCTCCTTGTCTGTGTCCCTAGGAACTCCTTCAAGAAAACAGAAATGAAATGATTAAATCTGACCTTTTTTCACCTGTCAATAACACACATTTTTGATAAGTGACCTAAAAATAGTACAGAATCTGATTCACTTGACATCATAACATTTCTTCATTTTAAATATTCCAAAATCCTAAAACATTATTTATTTCCAGGTTTAAATGAGTCTGAATCCCTGCATTTCAATGTGGTCTCAGACATGTGGACCCCTCTGTATACAGTACAATTCAAAAGATAGTTTGGGGTTGGTAATATTTTTATGCTTACCAAGGCTGCATTTATTTGATCAAAAATACAGTAAAATTATTTTTTTATGAATCTGTGGACCCAATTGGTGAATCAGACTGAACTGAACATACAGTAGGAGCCATAGAGTCTGAATCATAGACTGAATCAGTCAGGCAACTCACTTCTTCAAAGAATAGGCTGGAATGACTCACTCACTAATTGAGCCACAGTTTAGTGCAGGTCATGTCTGATTTGAAATAAGCTGAGAAATGTTACTGTTATTTAGCCTTTAATGTTACTTTAACTTTAATGTTATGTTAACCTAAATATGATTTAAACATAAATTCAAGGTAGTGAAACAAAACAGCTTATTTACTGACTGATTGTTCATATGCATGTGTAGCCTTTTAGGGTGTACTCACACTAGGCACGGTTGCCTTGAACTGAGCCCGAGCGCGATTATCCCCCCTCCCCACTCCCCCGCTGGCCTGCACTCACACTTGCACTAAACATTCCGGGCCGGAGCACGCTTACGTCATGTATGAGATGACGGAGAAAACCTCTTTCGCTAATATTCTGCCAAATAATTAATAATAATTAATTTATAATTTATGCCGTGCATTGATTTTCACTTGTATGTATCAGAAAATTATTACGGAGGCAGCTGACGTTAATGAAATAATTTGCAGCTTTACTCGCAAACTACATTTCCTGTTCATCAATAAGGTAAGAACCAGAGCCATTATAAACCTAAATATACTTGATTAAATTAAATTAATTGAAAAGTGTAGTGTAGTAGTAGTAATAGAATATGTTTGCGGTCGTAATGATGACAGTAGCGCACACAAAATAGTATCTGTTCCGTGCTCCGACGCGGTTAGCACTCACACTGCATGCGTACCACGCCCGAACCCAACCGAACCGTGCCCTGGCCCACCTCTTCCAACCGGGCCAGGGCCGGCTAAACGAACCGCGCCCGGGCACGGTTCAAAACGCCTAGTGTGAGTACACCCTTAATGACATGCTCTCACCTGGGGCTTTAAAGTTCCGAAAGTTGATGTTGGCCAAGACAAAATGAATGACAGTTGGGCAGCTCTTGTCTCCCTTGTTAGGTTTGAACACATAGCACTCTTTCAGACCCTCTCGGTCAAATACTTTCGAATCGATCTTAGGAAATGGCAGCTTATTCATACGGGCCCATTTTTCAGCCAACAGTATCTCCTAACACAGACAAACAAGGACACAAGTAGATGACAGTAAAGACATTTATAATGTTACAAAAGATTTCTATTTCAAATAAATGCTGTTGTTTTGACCTTTCTATTCGTTAAAGATTTGTGAAGAAAAATGTATCACAGTTTCCACACAACTGGTTTCAACACTGATAAAATGTTTAATGAGCACTAAATCAACATATATCATATCATTCTTAATATGTACATGTCATGCATAATCTTCATGTCAGACACGTACTTTGAATGGCGGGCTGGAGTCACTGGGCCTGGCTGAGAAGTCGAAGGAAATGATGAGGTCAACTCCTCTCTGTGGCCGCAGAATGAGAGGATAGGGCAGGTTAAAGGTCAGACCGCTGTCCACTATGTGGATTTTCTTACTCTTCACATCCAAGGGCTCATAGATTCGCTCAAACTCGTCAGGATCTGCAGGAAAGATTCATCTGTTATCACTGTGGTTTGTCAATGCCATATAAAGGTGCTACAGGATGCCATCACCAACATTCACCTAGTTGTTTGTAAAGAAAAGAAAATTCCATGCAACAATGTCATCATTTATTCAACATTACTTCTCGCTTATCTTTTTTCCCCACACCCAAGTGTCAACAGGAAGTAGACTGCTG
Organism: Sinocyclocheilus rhinocerous; assembly: GCF_001515625.1. NCBI lineage: Eukaryota > Metazoa > Chordata > Actinopteri > Cypriniformes > Cyprinidae > Sinocyclocheilus > Sinocyclocheilus rhinocerous. The sequence goes on from NW_015655401.1 coordinate 1,829,934, forward strand.
CTGAGTCAAACAGACATGCAGTGCTATTATTATCAGTAATTATAAATGAGAGTCTGCCTTCATTATCAGTGAGATTAACAGAATGACACATAAACTTAAGAAAGCGCTCAAAACGGTCTTGTTTAACACGATCAGCGATCTTGCAGTGACATGCACATGTCAAAGATGCTTCCTGTGTGATGTTTCTATATATTTACCCCCTGGGAGAAAAGTTAATCTGCAGTGGGTGTGTTGGTATTTTTTTTAGATGTATGTCGTTTTGAGAGTTGACTAACTAACTTCCTCCCACTCAGACACCAATAATGTTTGAAAGCCCATCATCAAGTCAAGTGGCACCTGACCAAATTTCAGCCTATTGTTCCACCTACAGGCCGTCACACCCATTTCTTTTAACGGCATACTTCACAAGACCAGGTTAAATAGAGGTTTCAGGCACTAAGAAATATACAGAGTAAAATTCTGTTTGTAGGTTTGAATCCTGTGAAGGGTGATCCTTGAATTTTCACTACTGTGTCCTTGATCAAGGCACCTTACGTTTGGTTGTACTGTGAGTCAGCGGTTTTTAAAATAGGGTGTGAAGACCCCAAGTATGTGCTAGGGGGGTCTGTGAAAAATATTTTAACTAAAAAAAAAATTGCTTAAAAAAATCAAGATTGTGAGTTTTTATAAATACAATACAAATTATATTTATATAATATTTAATAATCTAGATTAAAAATGAAAAGCTAAATTAACAATAATAAAACAGTTTTTATAATATCACACTTTTATGATATCAGTTTTTTTCTCATAAAGTATAATAATAATAATAAAGTCTGTGTATATAAATATATAGCTTTTCTAATTATAATAGCCTTTCTTTTTAAGGAGGGGGTCCTTGCAAGGGGTTCATCATATTTGGGGGTCCTTGACATCAAAATGTATCGAAATTTGCACAAAAGTGGCAGCTAAATGGCTAATTAGTACCTGTAACAGCATCAACCTCCTCATCCACTGAGGTCTGGTGCATGAGGCCAGTGAAGGCAGAGAAAGGCAGGGAAGAGTTTAGGTTGAGTCCCAGCATGAAATTGTGCACCTTGCCGGCACGGCCCTCACGTGTGGTGAACAGGGTGGTGTCCCCCATTATGGAGGTCAGCATGCGCTGAACCCAGCTAGCCTGGGCATGACGCTGCCGCTCATCTTCTGCCTCTGCGCTCTCTGTGCCTCCTGGATGAAAGAGAGACAGAGACAATCAGTGATTCCCTGGCTCCTTTTCCCCCAGATTTTTACCTACTCTGCTAATATTTTTACTGTACTAACCACAAAAAATAATTTAGAAATGTATTTTCAGTAACATATCAGAAACATATACTTACATACAGTATCTTTATCTTTAGGGAATACATTTGTTTTTTACCACTATATATTTATTAGGTTTTTAATCTGCAATAATAGCAGGAAATTATGCAACTATGATGTAACTTAATGAATACATACACACAATTTTACTGGAAAATGATGGCATATGGTGTAAAACATGAGAGTTAGATATGTTACCTGGGTAACAATTAAAATAAATAAATAAAACATTATACAACTACATAATGTTACCTTGGTAACAATTAAACAAACAAATAAACAAACTAATTAATTAATAAAAACACAAAACCGTTTACTAAAATTACTAATTTTTTTTTATTTAAATTTTTTTATGCCATACATGACCCCATATATATATACAGTGGTGTGAAAAAGTGTTGGCCCCCTTCCTGATTTCTTATTTTTTTGCATGTTTGTCACACTTTAATGTTTCAGATCATCAAACAAATTTAAATATTAGTAAAAGATTACACAAGTGAACACAAAATGCAGGCAGTAAATGAAGGTTTTTATTATTAAGGGAAAACAAAACCCAAAACTACATGGCCCTGTGTGAAAAAAGTGTTTGCCCCCTAAACCTAATAAATGGTTGGGCCACCCTTAGCAGCAACAACAGCAATCAAGCGTTTGCGATAACTTGCAATGAGTCTATATATATATATATATATATATATATATATATATAAATACATACATACACACACACTGCCGGTCAAAAGTTTTGAATGTTTCTGAAACAAGTCTTTTCTGCTCACCAAGGCTGCAGTAATAGTAATATTGAGAAATATTATTTCAATTAAAAATAACTGTTTCTATGTGAATATACAGTATTGTGCAAAAGTCTTAGGCCACTAGTTTAGGTTTCTTAAAGCGTCTTGAAGACGTTGTCACAGTTCTTCTGGATTTAGTCTGTCGCAGTTTTTTCTGTTTCTTCATGTAATCTCAGACGGACTGGATGAAGGTGAGATCAGATCTCAGTGTGGAGCACTGGCTGCCGTCAGACTCCTTGTGCATAAAAAAAAAATCTCACTGGATTATTACAATGAATGGCAAAAGAAATGCTTGGAAATGGATATTTCCTTCTGAGTCTGACACAGCAAAAGATAGAAATAACTGACTTAAAAAAAAATTTTGTTGGTGAAAAAACCTAGTGGCCTAAGACTTTTGCACAATACACCATGTTAAAATGTAATTTATTGCTGTGATCAAAGCTGAATTTTCAGCATCAATACTCCAGTCTTCAGTGTCACATGATCCTTCACAAATCATTCTAATATGCTGATTTGCTGTTCTGTTATGATCAATTATTATTGGTGCTCAATCATTAATAATGGTTCTTATCCATATTGAAAAATTTTTCTGCTTCAGATTTTTGTGGAAATCGTGGTCATTCTTACAGTTGAGCCCTCAACTGAACTACTGTAAGTGTGTGTGTGTGTGTGAACGAGAGAAAGAGAAAGAGAAAGAGAGATAAATGATCATAGAGTACTTTCTCACCCCTTTGAGTTTCCTCCTCATTATCTGCTGAATCATCACCCACAATATGCTCGGGTTTAATTTGCTCTGAAAAACAGAAGATGCAAACCGTTTTAGATTGTACCCACGATAAGAGACGACCCTTTTCTTTTCCCTGTCCTGAGTTTCAACTGATGGGTGAACCTCACAAAAAGGTATTTACATTTTGCATAAAAGAACGATAGGATTTTTCATTGTGATCTCCTCATTCTTTATTACAGAAACGAGAATGTGGCTGAAAATAAAGTCCCTGTGCAGAAAATCTTTAACAATACAAAAACGTCTAAAAATATTATTTAATTAAAGCTTTTTTTAAATTATTTATCCACAGTGGAACATGAACACACTAAACAAACCCATCTGTTGTGAATGTTATATGACGCTTTACTTCAACTTTGAATGTCAGCAGGGGGGTTGACTGAGGTCACACATCAGTAGTGTGTAGACTAATGTGGCAGTGCGTTAATCTTATCATTTCCACGCCAAAACTGTGCACTCATGCAGTAAATGTGTGTCAACTGTACATGTTGGCGCTAGAAGAACAAGTAATGGCACATTATAGCATGTTACAAGGATACAAACTGACAATATGATAACAATCTAACTTGGCCTACACTGGGTTCTTTTGAAATGTGGAGCAAGTTGTCTCTTTCATAAAGTTCTTTGCCTCTGATAGCTAAGAGATACAATCTTACTCACCCAGCTCCTCCTCCATTGTGCTGCTACTGGCTGTCTCCTTCACTCCCAGAACCCGGTTAAAGAGGATGGAGAAAGCACTGCCCCATACACCTGCAGCACATACACTTACATTAAACATGCTACGGCAAACAATACTTGGAACCGATATTCTAGTAAACAGAATAAGGAAGGATTATAAATTCTGATGTAGAGCTAATACTCTGGCCCTCTTCAACTGAGAAAACTTTCTTGAAAGGGTGCAAGATATTTGTGCAAGATAGGTGTTCTTGATTCAACATAAGAAGCATTTATATGATGAGTTTCTCTTAAGAACTAAGCATTAAGAGCATGATATTATCTCAACATTTTTCAGCCTTTTGACGATTTATATCTCAATATTCATGTGTTTGATTTGAACAGCTGTCGGCAGCTGCTGCTGTTGTTAAGTCATTCAAAATCTTAATGCGAGAAGTACAATCAAATCAAGTTTTTTACTAAATGAATGAATGACATTTCATGATTTTTATTTATATAAACTATTATAAAAAACGTATTTATTTACTTACACCAATTGTTAGTGTTTGTAATTTTTTTTTAAATGTTTTTCAAAGAGTCTTTTATGCTGAACAATACAGTAAAAACAGCAAAATTATAACAATTTAAAATAAATATTTTATTTTATAATGTATTTTACATTTTCATTTATTCCTGGGATAAATAAGCTGAATTTTCAGCATCATTACTCTAGTCTTCTGTGTCACATGATTCTTCAGAAATCATTCTAATATGCCGATTTGGTGCTCAAGAAACATTTCTTATTATTATCAATGTTGAATAGAAATTTCCAAAGAGCAAAGTTTATTTAAAATAGAAATCTGTAATATTAAAAATGTGTTTACTGTCACTTTTGATCAATTAAATGTATCCTTGCTGAATAAATGTATTAAATTAGTTTAAAAAAAAAATCTTACTGACCCCAAACTTTAAAATAGCCATATACATATAATTTTTTTTAACAAAACATATTTTAATATAAAAAAATACTATGCAAAGATGTTTTTGGTGGCACAAACAAATAGTCGAAACGATTAAATGAGGGATTCAGTGAATGAGTGAATCAGTTCATCGAACTAATAGTTTGAATACATTTTGAAATGAATCCAACTCTATATATTTGCAAACCTATTGGGAATATTTTATATATTGATGGGAAGTATGAGTAATCACACAGTTCATGAGTAACTGTACTGCTGTTAGTGACACCACATGCATATTGAGGGGTCTCTTAGCAAGCGGTTCTGTTGAAATTCAGAGCAGTCCCAGTCTTACCCATGAGGAAATGTAAGGGGTTTTCCTCATATTGTTTCACAACGCTGCCCATGAAGAACTTGCTCCCAAACAGCCCCGGAGACATGAAGGTGCCATATTTGGCCATGCCAATCTCATACGGGCTGAACTCCACCCAGTCTGATTGAGACAAAGGAAACAAACTCAATATTATTAAGTCAAAATGACAAAGGCACTTTTATATGTTAAATTGCACTACCAAAATACTACTTGACTCAGTGACTCATGTTCACACAAATACAAAGCGTAATGTACAGTAAGTGACTCGCATTGAACTGACAAATACTTCCACTTAACCATCATCTGTTTAGTTACAATCTCTGATCCCATTCAACAGAAAACAACCTACCCACACATTGACTAGTCTCTAAAAATAGTGTGTCTACACCTGTGGGAGGAGCTGTAAAAGTTCATAATGACTTCACAGTGGGTCAATCATTAGGCCCCATAACAAATATTTGCATGTTTTCCACAGTATTAGGCAAATGTAAACAAATCGATAGTGTTCAGCTACCACGGAGGCTATGAAGTGGTGTTATACAAATTTTTACTATTTTGTTAGTCATTACAAATACGGACAGTTGCTGTGTCTTTCTCATTTCTTTTTCATAAGAATTATTCAATTCACACAGCAATCAATAACAGACAATACAATATAATGTAGCATTCTTAATGTTTACGTGAACTGTCATCTTACCTGCGAACATGAGCTCAGAGACATCAGGTTTGACGTGCAGACAGGTGAAGAGAGGAAGGGGGCTCTGACCTTCATTAATCTTCGTCTGCATGGAGCTCAGTTTAGTGTCCATTCTCTGTGCAAAACACACACACACACACAGTAAGCTTAATGATCAAACTTTTTTCTTTAGGTCTTCACAGCATCTGTGTCAATGTATGTTAAAAACTGATATTAACAAAGCTTTTTTACAGCATTTTCTAAAAGGATGGTAGCAACAGTGTGTAGTATAATTAAAGGAACAGTGCATCTTAAAATGAAAGTCTCATCATTTACTCATCGTCATGTCGCTCCAAACCTGTCTGACTTACATTTTTACATGGAACACAAAACGAGGACATTTTCTGGTCTGACAGAATTGTTCCTCACACTAAGCTATTGTATAGCTTTTGCATATATATATCTGATAATTTTATGATGATTTTGTGTCCTGTTTTAAGCTTAAAAGCTCCAGTCTGCATTAATTGTAACAGCATGGACAAAAACAGCTAGTAGAGTCTCAAAAATTCCTCCTTTTGTGTTCCACCAAGGAAAGAGAGCGTGAAAGTGAGTAAATAATGACATTTTGGTGTCATTCAAGCAATATAGATCTTTTCCTAAAATCACTTGGTCATTATGTATATCAGACACACTTTCAATGGTCCATTATCTCTAAGCTGCATCTATATCTCTACAAATATTTCTGCAAGTAAAGCCATTCAAATGATAAAATGTCACATTAAAATGGTATGTGTGATTTGGGAAAATTATTCAAAACTATCTTACTCTAGTCAACAGATAAGCAACATGAAAGCGGAATATCAAGTGCACACATTTTCTCATACACTCCAGTTCAAAGGTTTAAGGTCGTTAAGAGAAAAAAAGTCTCTTATGCTTACCAAGGATGCATTTTTTAATTTACTGAATTTTTTAAAAAATACAGTAAAATTGTGAAATATTATTACAGTATAATATAACTGTTTTCTATTTAAATATATTTTAAAGTGTAATTTATTCCTGTGACAGCAAAGCTGAATTTTCAGCACTTATTACTCCAGTCTTAATCCTTCAGAATTTATTTAATTATGCTGATCTGGTATTGAAAACAGTTGTGGTTGAAAACAGTTATACTGCTTAATATTTTTTGTGAAAACCAAGATACATTTTATTTTTCAGGATTCTTTGATGACTATAAAGGCATAAAAATACACCATTCATTTGAAATAGAAATCTTTTGTAACATTTTAAATGTCTTTCATTTCAATTTAATGCGTCCTTGCTGAATAAAAGTGTTAATTTCTTACTTTCTTAAAAAAAGAAATATTAACTGTAGTGTACAATCATAAATACAGGGGCTACTGCCTTCCTGTATTGAGAAGTATCTTCCTGTTTTACAAGGACGATCCTCCCAAAGAGAAGGGTCTATTTGCATTGGGATGCGTAATAGAGAGACAACATACAAAGGAGTCTTTGTATTTGAACAAACTACAGTGTATAAATAGAGTACAGTGCAGCCCAGTGCAGTTCATGCCGCTCTCGATCTCCTATTGCAGTAAAAACTCTCAATAACCCAGTTTGTATTGCCGCATATCTCACCCCTGGAATTAGAGTCTCTCCGATCAACATCCCGAAGATGTCAGTGAAAGTGACAGGCTGTCCGCCCGATTTCTTCTTCCACAGTGCTTTGACGTAGCGATTAATGTTTTGGGGCAGGAGCAGTTTGAGTGGGTTATTGCTGACTCTGCTCATCAGCTCCTTATTAATATCCCCTGGGCCTTTAGCGGGAAATTCAGGGTGCGAGTACAGCATGGACATATACCTGTGGGAATATAGCCAGTATGGATGTTAATGAGATTTTTGATGTGATTGGTGCTTGCTATGTGGTTGTTGAGGAGTTCAGAATAGTGTTTAGCATATAGTTATGTGGCTGCTACGGTATTCAGGATGGTTGCTAGGGCATCGCTATGTGGTTGCTAGGGTGTTTCAGATGGTTAATTAGTGGCCCACATAAACATTTTTTGCTTTTCTTGTCCCTACACTCTTAAAAATAAAGGTTCTTTAATGGCATTTGTGGTTCCATGAACATCCATAGAACCTTTCCACTGCACAAAAAAAGGTTCTTCAAATTATTAAAATGTTCTTCACTCTAAGAAAATGAGCTATTCTTTTCAGAACTGTTCACTGAAAGGTTCATAGGGAAACCCAAAATGGTTCTTCTATAGCAACACTGTGAAAATCTCCTTTTGCAACCATTGGTATTTTTAAGATTGTAGAAGTCTATGGGATTTCTGTATCTGTTTAAATGAAAAAAAATTGGAAAGACTTTTACTGACCATGTTGATCCAGAAAGTCCTGCCACGTATGTTGCACAGTCAAGCACCCCAGATTCATACAGAGCCTTCATCACACCAGAGAAGCTAACCATTGCACGAAAACCACCTCCAGAACCCAAAATGGCGATGGTGGGAACCTGAGCAAAAATAGAGCTGCTATCAGAAAGGATCGCTCTCGCTAGAGATAAGATTCTTTTTTTAGTATAGCACAGTTTATAAGGCAGTTTTTAACTTCACCTCTCTAGGTGAGGCTGGAAGGAAGCGTGGGTTTTCCATTTTTAGAAGCTTCTTGATGCTGAGCATAACTCTGTCCCTGCGCGTCTGCATGAAGAGTTTCTCCTGATCACACAGTGCCATGCTGAAGCGCAAGTCTGTGGACGCACTGCACAAAAATGACTCACTTTCAGTCCCTCATTCGCTCTACTACGTATAAAATAGTATGCATAATGTATAGAAATAAACATTTCTTTATACATACCACACTTCTAAGATCATGTCGAGGAACACTTTTGTCGTCTGGTAAAAATCAGAGAATAATAGTAAACAACAAGATACTGAAAAGCAGTAACTATGAATTTAGTTCATAGCAGGTTGATAGTGTAAACCAAAAAAACCTTTACCTTGCCAATAGATAGGGTCACATGCTCTGTCTGCCCCACTTTGAGCTTTGAAAGGGAATATTTAGCTGTGCCCAGAGTTTCGTCCATGACATAATTAGCGTCCATCAGTGTCATCTAAATAAAGAGCATTCAAACAGCATTATAACAAAGTGCTGATGTATTTTCTAAGACATTTAAAATTCAAAGCAACACCTTTCTTTTTTACTGCATAAACCATGCCATATAAACCAAAAACAGCATAGGCACACTTTTCAAGCAAAACATTTCACACAAAGTTCAGTTCCGAATAATAAAACAATACATACACACTATCATTCAAAAGAATGGGGTTGGTAAGATATTTAAATATTTTTGAAAGAAGTCTCTAATGCTCACCGAGACTGCATTTGCCCCAAAATCCCGCAAAAACATAGTAATATAAATAGTAATATTTTGAAATATTATTAAAAAAGCTATGATAACTGTTTTGTATTTTAATATATTTTAAAATGTACACAAAGTTCAGTTCCAAATAATAAAACAATACATACACACTATCATTCAAAAGAATGGGGTTGGTAAGATGTTTAAATATTTTTGAAAGAAGTCTCTAATGCTCACCGAGACTGCATTTGCCCCAAAATCCCGCAAAAACATAGTAATATAAATAGTAATATTTTGAAATATTATTAAAAAAGCTATGATAACTGTTTTGTATTTTAATATATTTTAAAATGTATTTTATTCCAGTGATGACAAAGGTGAATTTTCAGCAGCCAGTCTTCAGTGTCACATGATAAGAAATCATTCTAATATGCTGATTTGGTGTTGAAAAACTTACTGACCCCAAATGTTTGAACGGTAGTGTAGGGCTAGTTTAATATTAAGACAAAAAGTGTTTGGAAACTTTATAGCTCCAAGGGCCCACTGTGTAAACTTGAGGGAATCTGACTTCCAAAACATCCGCTAAATATCACCATGACACCTGCTGGTTAAAAGTCATTGCAAACGCAGCTGAGAAATGTGAAGTTAGTCTAGTAAAAGGTATAGTATAATTTGTCAAGCAGATTCTACTTGATTTGATGCTGTTATCTAATTCAAAGAAATATATAGATTTTAAAGTGTGACTTAAGTTATACTTTTTGGGACCACTGTATTGAATCAGGATATGGTAATAAATACAGTAATGTATTTAAAATAAGAAAATAAAGCTTTTAAAGGAAAGTGTAAAAAATAAGTCATTAGAGTAGAAATCTTTCACCTCCAAAACATTGGGTTGATTGGGATCCAATATGAACTCAAATGTTTCATTCCATTTCGGGTTAATGTCATTATTTATGTGGCGTGTTCGTTTTCTTGACTCTGGTGTGGTTGGAATGGACAGTTCCACATAAGGGTCTGGGGTGTCCACTGTGAACGAACACACAATCACTTAAGTATAAATGCTCATTCAAGGATTTATTTAAATAGCATAAATATATACTCACATAAATCCCCAAATGCTCCTTTCGTCACATTTTCAGCTCTCACCACATTTACTTTCAATCTATGAGAATACTGATGCTCAACCTGCGCATATAGTGATCCACAATGGCAAGGGTTTAGAGCGTCAAGAGCAGTAAAATGTGTATGTATGTATAAAGGAAGCTCATTTAACTACTGAAGTAGGAAATAGACATTAGGTGATTCCCAAACAGAATTATACATAAACAGTAAATGTGTCTCTAATTTCATAAATTCAGCAGCTGTCTGTATGCAAATGAATCCAAACACTGCAAAAGAGCAGCAGCTTTACAGCTTTACAACATCAACGAATAAATTAACTGATCTTAAAAATTAAAATAGATCTTTCAAAACCTCTAATTACCATGTCAAAATTAGTGATTGATTTACCTTAACTTAATGAAACAGGCTCTACTTCAAGAGATTTCTCTCTGACTTAGTGAAACTTAACTTACTATGATGTACTGATAGGGGTCTATGGAGGACATTCTGACAGCAATGTGGAGGTCAGGAAGGCACTTTATTTCAAGACAGTCCGGGAAACATCTGTAAAATTTGACAATAAAAAAAAGGTAGAAAAAAACATACTGTCTACGCACAAGCGGTTGAAACATGATACCGCCTTTCCGAATGACATGCTGAGTTTAACGTTCTGAGACCCAAAAGGTCGCTCTCAGTTCAGAAGTATGATAGAAACTTTTTAAGAGGGATTTTGTTGCGCAAGTCATAAACGCGTAGATACTAAAAGTTTTACGACTTTACAGAGAAATGAAACATGCACGAACTTACCATAGTTGGTGGTACAGTGATGTTGGTCCCTCTCCGACAAGAAAGTTACTTCAGGAAGCCAAGAGGAATGCGCATTACTGGATGGACTAAAGATGAGATTCGAACGAATCGTTCATTTGAGACTGTTCATTGCAATGATTCGATCGAACCGACTCGCACAAGGTTTGTAAATCTTATAGAATATAGTTTATAAGTAAAACAATCTAAACGTATATGAAGTGGATAAAAGGTTGGAACTATAGGCATCGAAACCTTTCACACTATTTTTTAAACTACTGAGAAAGTTTATCTGCCAAAACTGCAGGGTTGGCAGGGTTTTCATTTGACTAACTGCACCAAACTGGACCACCAAAATGTAGGCCTACGCTAAATACAACTAATACATAAACGTAATCGAAAACATCAGTGATAATATCAGTATTGAATAAAATATCCAATGAACCACAAACAAGAAAGCGTTAAATCGATGACTCAAATGAATGTTGAATGAGTTTCCTGAAATAGTTCATTCAAACGAATCATTCAAACGAATCGATTCTCTAAAATCAGTCGATTTCAGGGCGGACGCAAACTCTTCCCCCGCCCCTGCTCCTCATATTTCACAAGGACTCTGATGGGAATTATTTTAGCGCTATGTTAATATTATTAAACATAATAATATAAATGAGAAATGTCGTTGCATTAAAGTGTTCATGTATCAAGATTATGATAGACTAATTAAATTATAACCCAGAATGTAAGATTGCGAATGACTGTAATAGCGACACATTCTCTGACAGGTGGCGCTCATGAGTTACAGTAATGCGATCATAATCACTGGAATCCCCGTATTGTCCACATCTTTGCCGGTGTCTGGTTTTGAAAATTACGGAGGTTACAGTAATTCCTTTCCTCAATTTAAAGCCATGTCTAGTTGATCAAATGCATAATAATTATAATAACAAATGACAGGCTAATAATTTGTATAGGCTAATTTATTACTTATAGGCTAATAACATATTTTGGAGGTACATAGCCTACATAAACATTTGAGTAGGCTATGTTATTAATCCTGAATATATATAGGTAATTCAGAGGCTAGTTGTAAATATGAACATAGCTAGGCTATAAATAGCCTATACCATTAAGATGATCTTTTTATTAGTTTATTATTTATTTGTCATTGTTTTTACCAATAATAAATTGATAAATAAATAGCCTATTTCAAATTAATAAATCCTTTTCTATTCCTGTAATAATAAATTATTAGCTAGCCTGCTTCTTCCTGAATATAAATCCTTAAAAAAAGAATAAATTCGTAAAATGTGCAACATATGGAAAAATACAGTCGGCTCGTGACGTTACAAACCTTCCGTCCCCCCCTTCATCTTGGAAATTGCGCAAGCATATCTCATTCTCAAGCATTTAAAAGGCACAGGAGCGCATCCAGGCGCTCACATTCCACTCGCTCTGCCAGATTCTGCTTCGGAGTAAGACATTCTAGATACAACTTCTGGAATGAATAGACTGATTTGCCTGGTCTTACTTTCAAGCCTTTGGATCTTTCCCGGTGAAGGATGTAAGTTAACTCAGCTTTAGCAATGTTAGACTTACGTGCTTCTTTCAGAGTTTGATTGTTTCACCCAAATGCAGTCTAATCATGCCTGGAAATAACGTTTCTTTTCTTTATGATTGTTTCCTGCAGACGACCCATGCTGTGCACAGCCTTGCCAAAACCAGGGTGTGTGTTTATCTAAGGGTGCTGCTGCTTATGAATGTGACTGTACCAGGACAGGATATTATGGTGAAAACTGCACTACCCGTAAGTCTGGCCATGGATTGTTTTTACATAGAGGAACATTTTACATGTGTAAATGTGTGCACTTAACACTGTTTTTTCTTGCTTTACAGCCGAACTTCTCACATTTGTCAAATCAACTCTGAAACCAAGGCCAAGCGTACTGCATCATATTTTAACGCATTATAAATGGATCTGGGACATCATCAACAACATCTCTTTCCTGAGAGATGCCATAATGAGATATGTCCTGACATGTAAGTTAAATGAAGTCGTTTTGGAGTAGATTCATAGAAAAATTGAACATAATAAAAAAAATTAGACTAAATAAATACGTAAAATAAAACTATTCCTCTTTCTTGTTTTACAGCAAGGTCCCATTTGGTCAACAGTCCACCGACGTACAATGCAGATTATAACTACAAAAGCTGGGAAGCGTATTCTAACTTGTCCTATTACACCCGCACCCTCGCCCCATTGCCCCAGAACTGCCCTACGCCCGATCTCCCAAATGCAAAGCAGGTGGTGGAGAAGGTGCTGGTGAGGAAAAAGTTCATCCCTGATCCACAGGGGACCAGTCTCATGTTTGCTTTCTTCGCCCAGCATTTCTCTCACCAGTTCTTCAAGTCAGACTTTAAAAAAGGACCAGCCTTCACTAAAGCCCTGGGCCATGGGGTAAGTGGCATTAACTAACCATTTTATTTGGGAAAATTTTACATCCCATCCAAAGTGTATAAGCAATACAATTTCTAAACGTTCTCTAACGTTTTAGGTGGATTTGGGGCATATTTATGGAGAGACACTGGAGAGACAACACAAACTTCGCCTATTTAAAGATGGAAAGCTGAAGTATCAGGTTTGTGGACATTCAAATAGACATCAAAACGGCACTTAAAGGGATATTTCAACCCAAAATGACAACTCTGTCATCATTCACTCACCCTCATGTTGTTTCAAATGTGTATGATTTCATTCTTTTACGAAGCACAAAAGAGGACATTCTGAAGAACCATTTTTGTCCATACAATGAAAGTCAGTAGGGACCAAAACAACATTGGACCCCACTGACTTTCATTCTTCAAAATATGTTAAAGAAAGAAAGTACATGTTTAGAATGACATGAGGGTGAGTAAATGATGGCCGAATTTTTGTTTTTGGGTGAACTATCATTTTAAAATGGACACAAGTATTGCTTGTTGGTTTAATGTGAAAACCTAAATGAAAAATGTATTTGACTCTTAGGTTGTGGATGGTGAGGTGTATCCTCCGTTGGTAAAGGATGTCCAGGTGGAGATGCACTATCCTCCTCATATCCCAGAAGAACAGAGATTCGCTGTGGGCCATGAGGTCTTCGGTCTGGTTCCAGGTTTGATGATGTATGCTACCATTTGGCTTCGTGAGCACAACCGTGTCTGTGATATCATGAAGCAAGAGCATCCCGACTGGGACGACGAGAGGATCTTCCAAACCACTCGTCTCATCCTGATTGGTGAGTCTTGGTCGCATCATCTAAAACATTCCTAATCTTCAAAACTTTGTGGAGGGATTAAATATCCCAGCTTTCTGCTTCTAGGTGAGACCATCAAAATCGTGATCGAGGACTATGTTCAGCACTTGAGTGGCTACCACTTCAAGCTCAAGTTTGACCCAGAGCTTCTCTTCAATGAGCGCTTTCAGTACCAGAACCGCATCGCATCCGAATTCAACACTCTGTATCACTGGCACCCTCTGATGCCTGACAACTTTCAGATCCAGGACCAGGTCTACGGCCACCACCAGTTTGTGTTTAACAACTCTATTTTAACCGAACACGGCATCCGCAACATGGTGGAATCCTTCACCAAACAGAGGTCTGGAAGGGTGAGTTTCACTTACAGATAGAAAGCTTCTCAGAGAAGCCTCATGTCGTGTTCCAAATGACTTTCTTTCTTCTGTGGAACATACAAGAAGATATTTTGTGTTTTTTTGTCCATAAAATGAAAGTTACTGGGGTCCAGTGTTATTTTAGACCCTACTGACTTTTATTCTTTGGACAAACATAGTTCTTCAAAATATCTTTTGTGTTCATACAGTTTTGGAACGACATGAGGGTGAGCAATCCCCTAGTCTTTACTCTGCTGGCTTTGCTAATGTCTATCATTTTTGTGTGAACAGGTTGCTGGTGGACGTAACCTGCCTGCTACAGTTCAAGGAGTGGCTGTTAGCGTTCTGGAGCATTCCAGACAGATGCGGTACCAGTCTTTCAATGCCTACAGGAAACGCTTCAACATGAAGCCCTACTCGTCTTTTGAGGAGATGACAGGTAAGATAAACAGTGAATATCACCTAGGCAATTCAAAATCGAAGAAAAAACCCTACTATGTTAGCATAGATTCAGAAAATTTTCACAAATACATCATGTGACCTCTTATTTAATTGTAACTTTTTCTGTATGGTAAAACAGGAGACAAGGAGCTGGCAGCCGAAATGAAGCAGCTGTACGGTCACATAGACGCGGTTGAGCTGTATCCTGGCCTTCTTGTGGAGAAACCCAGACCCAACGCTGTGTTTGGGGAGACTATGGTAGAGATGGGAGCCCCCTACTCTCTCAAAGGCCTCATGGGAAATGCTATTTGTTCTCCTGAATACTGGATGCCGAGCACATTTGGTGGGAAAGTGGGATTTGACATTGTTAACTCAGCCTCACTGAAGAAGCTGGTGTGCTTGAATATCAACGGACCCTGTCCGATGGTGTCGTTTCAGGTGCCTGATGTGAAATATCAGAGTTCAGAAAACGTGAATTCAAGCTCAGTGCACTCCACACAAAGTAATATTAATCCGACGGTGGTCTTGAACGAGCGAAGTTCAGAACTCTAAAACATTTTGAAAGCCTCGTTGCTTTCACTATGATACTTGATGTCAGATTATTTATTTGTTTATTTATTTATTTAAAGAATTTATTTCAATATGTATTTATTGATGGGTTTTTGTATTGTTATTGACTTGCAACATGCATTGGACATCCACATTTCAAGTGCAACTGTTGCTAATAATGCACATTTCTTGAATAAAAACATTTTGATCGTTTGTTAATATATATTTTGTGTCATTTCATTGTCAGTTATTCTTATTCAAACAATTACAATTACTCACAACTTAATGCTCAAGCATTTAGCTGAAAAAATTTATAATAATAAAAATTAATAATGAAAAACTCAGTTTTTTCCAAAAATAAATTAATACTTTTTTTTAGCAAGAATGCATTAAATTGATCAAAAGTGACATTTATTATTTTCACAAAGGATTTCTACTTCAAATATATGTGAATTTTCAGATGGCTGCTAAAAAATTCAGCTTTGCCATCATAGAACTAAAGGACATTTTAAAATAAATAGCAAACATTTGTTTTAAATTATAATAATATACTACAGTATTAGTTTTTTTAATGGTATTTTGATCAAATAAACACAGCTTTGGTGAGCATTACAGACTTCAAACTCATTTTAAAAATCTTTCCGACCCCAAACTGAACAGCAATGTATTTAGAAATGTCCTACAAATTTTGTCCAATCTCAAAAACTGGAAAACTACATTTATTATGCGTACGATAATGCATATGTATTATGTATTTATGAGTTAATTCTTTGGATTGTGTTTAAGTTATGATGTATCATCCACTATGTGCTTGGCTCTGTAATTGCTGTAACTGCTAAACTTTTCTTACATGACTTTTTCTAAAAGACTTTCAAGTGAAACAGCTGAACTTGCTGAACTTGCAAAGCAGCAGGTCTGCCAGAAATGAGGCTGCATAAAAAAAATAATCAGTGAAGCTCTTGAGCCAATAGTGATTCAGTAGATCCAGCTTCCTCATGATTTTAAATGACATGATGCATACTGACTGGCATGAACCCAGACAAAATAACACGGTGGTACTGACCTGAGTCAACATAAACTGTCAAGCTCAATAATAATCAAAGACCGGAAGCCAGACACATTAAATTTACAAATGTCTGCACCCGCTCTTACAGGAAAAATAAGGTGGATATCTTTCATAACATAGTTGAGAATCATCTTTATACAAGATTGGCTATAAAAAAAAAATCCTGAAACCTAACATTTTTTTGATGATTTATTGTTTTTGCCTATTCTTGTTCATTCACGTATTTTTGTTTATTTATTTATTCATTTTTAAAATGAGTCCTGCTGTCCTCTACAGAGGACATAGCATAACATATAAGTAAAATATAATTTTTCAAAATTGTTATTTTTATTTTATTTTTCTTATGCTCTAAACAATGTAATGACATGAAAAAATACTAAATTCACAAAACTAATTTTTTTACTACATTTTTCTTGGTCTCAGGAGGTTAAAAAAAGAATCAAAGACAGAAACATATTGGCCCATTGCACTGCAATAGAGATGTGTCTGACAACCATAAACTAAAAGAATGCAATGCTCTAAATCAAAGAAATGAATTGAAGAAACAGGGTTATTGTGCCGAGACAATTCTTTGGGTGTTACTGGGAACTTACAGGAAAGGCTCTACAAGCACCAACATGCCAAACAAAACCTGTTGAAAAATGTCTTATTCAGTGGTGTGGTGAGCCAAATTACCTAACTGACAGAGGAAAGTGAAAAGATATTTAGTCTAGGTGAAAAGAAGAAAGGCTTGGATTTACACAGCTCATCACACACAAAGTTTAAAAGGGGTTACAAATCTATGATGCAATTTGGGTTACGAAACCCACATGCTCACTGCACGTGTGTTGTATAAGAAAGAGCTGGAAACTGGCTGGGCAAGAAAACAAAAGTTGGTCAGACCTAACTCTCCAAGAAATAACTTGGTTCAGGACTTGGCTTAGCAACTAGTCTCCAGTGTGTTTATTTAATTAAATAAGAAAGTCATTAAAGGGAGAGTTCGCCCATAAATGAAAATTCTGTCATCATTTACTCATCCTCAACCTGTTTCAAACTTGTTATGCGTTTCTTTCTTCTGTGGAACATAAAAGAAGCTTGACTTCCATAGTATGGCCATGGGCGTAGAATATGCGGGGGACGTGGGGGACTTGTCCCCGCCACTTTTAATTAAATGTAAATCCATCCCCTGCACTTTTTTAGGGCAAGTGTGTTCACGTAGAGGTTTTCAAAGGCAACAAGATAGTCACATGACCTGATGTTTTATCCATATCCAAAACAAGGCTCTGTGAACATTATGGAGTGCTAAACACTCTCATGTGTATGTTTCATTCATACTCGAAGCAGAGGGTGCTTTTGTGCAGAAAGTCCAAAACATGGTCTCATAAAAGTAATAACTTATGACGTGCCAGGAAATTCCTAATATGGACAAAGGCATTCAGCTGTCGCTGCTGTGTGAAGACAATAAACTCACGATTGCGACAATATATGGTTTATGTGTTTTTCAAGTCATCTCCAGGTAATAAATACATATAATATATGAATAATGCAGTGCTAACTGACATATCGTTTATTACAGTATAGAAACTATGAAATGTATTTTCTGCCTTATTCTGTCATAAAAATGAAAAATAGT